>NW_023472729.1:0-4003 GCF_013731165.1 Rhagoletis pomonella
GCTTTTTCCGAGGCATCACAAAACCCGTGGATTTGGGTATCTTGCCCGGAGTGAAATTAACCCATCGAGGGATTTCGATGTGGCAGATGGCTGGCAGATTTTCTGCGAACTGTTGCCATTTTGCCAAGGATATAGGTTTGGCAGATTCGTCCCAATCAACGCCATCTAGCCAAAGTTCTTGAAGAAGAATCTTTGCTTGAATCATCACTGGCGATAGCCATCCTGCAGGGTCAAAAAGTTTTGCGACAGAAGATAAAATTTTTCGCTTTGTGACGGCATTCGATGTCGATGCAGGCAGAATGGTGTATGAAAATTTATCTGTGAGTGCGTTCCATTGTATACCAAGAGTTTTGGTTGTGGAAGCGCTCTCAAATTTCAAAAAGTTGGAGTCGAGAAGATCCTCCTTTGGAAATGTTTCTAAAATGGCCGGATGATTGGCCGTTAGTTTCTTGAGTATGAAATCAGCTGACTTAAGCGCTTTGATCACTTGAAAAAGTGATTCAGTGGCCTTGTCAATATCATGACTTCCGGATAGGATGTCATCCAAATACGTGTCGGTTTTAAGTATTGTGGCAGCCAAGGGAAATGTCGCTATCGTATCATCTGCTAATTGATGCAGGGTACGGATAGCGAGGTATGGTGCACAATTAACTCCGAACGTTACGGTTTTAAGATTGTAATCGGTGACAGGAGAGTCAGCCGATGTGCGAAATAATATTCGCTAAAAATCTCTATCGTCCTCATGAATGAGTATTTGACGATACATTTTTTCAATGTCGCCATTGAACACGAATCTGTGCATTCGCCACTGCAGAATGAGCAGCATGAGATCTGGCTGGAGTGTGGGACCAGTGTGCAACACGTCATTCAGGGATTTTCCTGAACCAGATGTTTTTGAGGCGTTGAATACCACGTGAACTTTGGTGGTCACCTTATCTGGTTTGACGACCGCATGATGTGGCAAGTAGAAAGAGAAGTATTTGCCATTGGAAATTATCTCTCATGGCTTCGTGTGCTCCATATGACCGAGGTCGAGATACTCTTGCAACACATTATTGTACATTGTGGCTAAGTCTCCTTTTTTCTGAAGCGATCGCTCCATACTGAAAAACTGCTGAAGTGCAGCAGACCGAGAGTGGCCCAGATACAGCTTTTTTGGAAATTCTTCCTTGAATGGAAGTCGCTCAATGTATCGACCGTTTGGGGCACGAGTCGTTGTTGTTGCATATATATGCTCACATGCCTGATCTTCAGGGGAAATTTGTGGAGGTTGTGGAATCTCCTCTTCTTCCCAAAACTTTCGAAGCAGAGAGCTGAGAGTTGCATTCGAGCACTCTTCTACTTGTGTCGATAATGCCATTACATTTTTGGTTATTGGACCACTCAGAATCCAGCCAAATATTGTTTTTTGCGCAAGGATAGTGTCGCAAATCTTTTGTATACCTTCCAGCAGGATTTGTGGAAGTATATCGCTGCCGATTACCATATCAGTTTGAGCTGGTATGTGGCAACTTGGGTCAGCAAGTTCAAGGATCTTGAATCGCTGCCAGTTTTCACGGCTAATGGTGAATGTAGGCATGTGCCTCGTGAGCTGAGGTAACACGATAGCCTGTGTGTTTATCCTTTGCTTTGAGGAGCTTTGTACTACATGTCCACCCATGCCAGAAATTTTGAACTTGGAATGTTCGAATGGTAGTTTCAATCGTTTTTGAACTTTCGAGGAAATGAAAGTTCTCTGTGAGCCTTGATCAATCAGGGCTCTAAGTTGAAACAATTCACCCTCGTGTTCAACTGCGACTATGGCAGTTGGAAGGAGAATTTTGCTATCATTGTCGGTGTGCAATGATTGTATTTGTGCTTGTTTGGAACAGCACGGTTGCTCGCTAGAATCGGAGCTTGACTGCGCTTGTCGAGCGGGAGGTGTCGACTGGGCAGTAGTGTGTTGTGCGGCGGTTTCATTCGCTCGCGCACTGGAGTGTCGAGATTGAGATTTGGGATTCATGTGCAGCAGGGAGTGATGCCGTTGTTGGCAATGTGTACATGACCACTTGCTCGGACACTCATTAGTGCTATGGGTATTATCAGGGCAGTTTTTGCACAGCTTGGTTTGGTTTGCGAATTGTACTCGGTTTGGTACCGAAATTCGCTTAAATTGTGGGCAGACTCTAATGGGATGAGGAGACTTGCAGTAAGAGCAAGTTGGTTCCCGCTTAGGTTCTGCCACAAAGGTTTGAGTCCTGTTAAAGGACCTGTTTTGCGCAGCATTTTGATGAGCGACTGGTGTTTGTTTATTTTGGTTTGGATGAAGCCGGTTAAGTCTTTCGACTACTTCGTATCTTGAAGTAAGAAAATCGTCCATTTGTGACCATGAGGGTAAATCTCTTCGAGAAGAGAGAGATTGTTCCCAAAGTGACAGTGTAGTTTCGGGCAATTTGGATGAGCATATGTACACCAATATGGGATCCCAACTGTCTGTCTGGACGTCTTGGGAATTAAGAACTGACAGACAGTTGTTAATTGATGTTTGCAGCCTTTGAAGTTGCTCGCTATTCTCGGATTGAATAGTCGGCAAAGTCATCAAAATTTTAATTTGGTTGTCAACCAGGATACGTTTGTTTTCGTATCGTGACCGTAAAGCTTCCCAGGCCAGCTCGAAGTTATCGTCGCTGAGCGGATATTGCTTGACGATGAAGCCAGCTTTACCTTGGGTTTTGTATCGGAGGTGATACAATTTTTGAGCACGGGAGAGCTTCGGGTGGTTGATGTACACCGCTGTGAACATGTCACGAAAAGCGGGCCATTCTTCGTAACCGCCGTAAAATGTCTCCGTGTCACAAGGTGGGACTTGGAGGAAAACGTTTTCCTCTGCCGAGGTGTGTTCCACGCGGGGTGGTGGACTCGGTGCGTCGATTGCTCTAATCAACGACAGTTGATCGGCAATTTTAGCTTTGGTCACCTCATATAATTCAAGGCAAGTGAAGTACTTGCCTTCTACCGAATTCTTAAAGTTTTCGGGTAGGCTGTCATCTGGCTTTGAAAAAACCAAATCATAGGCGGACTGAAGCCGTGCCCAACAATCATCTAGTGATTTGTCTTTTATCATAAGATATGATTCAGTGTGGTCTTGGATTGGCGCATCACTGAATTGTGCACAGTATCTCATGATACTGTCACTTTCCGCTATAAACTTTTGAGCGGATGGGTCAAAAGTTTTGGATTTTCGGCGCGGTGAGGGTTCCCTCTTACCACCGGTGGCTTCTTGTGAAGTATTTTTTGACCTTGTCTCGATTTCAGACATTTTTGGTGGACTGTGTCCAAGTGGCATTTTGAATGTCGTAGAAGCTCAGACGTATATAAATTAGTAAAAGATTTAATTAAAAATAGCTGAGTACCACCCAGGTATCGTTCGCAAAAAAAAAGAAAATTTGTGTCAAACGGAAAAATTGCACTTTGTGCCACAGAAAATCAAGAAAAAATTATAAGATCTTGTGGCGGTGTTTGTGTTTTTGTTTCTTGCAAATTACGTGAAGTTGTATTTGCTTTAATCTTTGGTTCAGCACTTTTTAACGTGGAAAACGGAGCGTCCCAATTAAATCCGCGGAATATGGATTTGAGAAAAAAAAAAATGTCTTGTAAGAGAAACAAAATCACAAACACTTTTCACTGTTATATACGTGGTGAAATATACGTATGTATAAATATTTAATGTGATATAAATAATTATGTAAATACTGAAAAAGTATCTAGACCAATGCAATTCGGGAGCTTTCCCTACTAGGTTGCATGTATCTGATATCTTGAACTCACTTCTTATCGCGTTATGGATAATATTCGTGTGACAATATTCTTTGTTAGCACGTATGTACAAATGTGCAGAATATGTGGAATGTAAAATTATACGTATGTAGGTATGTACAAAAATTTACGTATGAAGCCGAGTATATGGCTAAGCTATGTGTTGATCCGTGGCTGGACTCACGCAAACTCTCGAAATAAACTTCAA
>NW_023472730.1:0-4002 GCF_013731165.1 Rhagoletis pomonella
TCCAAAAATTTATAATATTCTTATTTTTCGTCAAAAAATTATTGTAAATATCAATTTTGAGTAAATTATCTTCAGTAGTTACTAAAATATCGCAGTTTTCGTATTTCTGGAAATTACCGTTATATGGGAAGTGGGCGTGGTTATTGTCCGATTTCGCCCATTTTCAATACCAACCCACCTTGGATTAACAGAAACATACATACCAAATTTCGTTGAGATATCTCAATTTTTGCTCGAGTTATCGTGTACACGGACGGACGGACAGACGGACAGACGGACAGACGGACAGACAGACATGGCTTAATCGATTTCTTTTTTCATTCTGATCATTTATGTATACATTTGTCTATATCTATCTCGATTCGTTTTGGCTGTTACAAACAACCGTTATGTGAACAAAATTAATATACCCTTGTGCACAAGTGCGCTCGGGTATAAAAATAGTTTCCCAAAACATGGGAAGAGCTAATAATATACTTGGGGTGTTTTCAGCCCGCTTATTTTAAATATGCTCTCCATTTTTTTCACTTGTCACAGTAAGTTACAGTTTCATCCAGTTTCTTGCTATGTATGTATTTGCCAAACATGATTCGATTCAAAATGAATATCAAATTAAAATTGATATTCAGAGCTATTCATTTCAACATATTTTAGGAAATGGGGTCATTATCATGTGTTTGCAATGAAATGATTTGAAAATTTTTCGGTAAAATGAATGTTTTTGAAAAATATATTTTGTTAAATTATGCATAAAAAATGTTTACCAATGTTTTTTCTTGTTTGAAGATATTTTACTAAAATTTTGCACATAACCGTTTTTTAATATTACCTTAACTATTCCATAAAATCATCGAAATCGGTTCACTAAAACATCCAGCTCCCATACAACCGATTGATCAGAGACGTTGTTTTCCGTTATAACTCCTCCAATTAAACAGGTTAAAATTAGGTTCAATTTAACATATAGCACGCATACAATTTATTATTCAGATATGAAGTTAGAGTTATAGCGCAAAAACACATATCTGAGTAATCAGTTGTATTGGAGCTATATGTTAATGTGAACCTATTTCGATAATTTTAAGGAATAATTAAGGTAATATTAAAAAACTGTTATGTGCAAAATCTTAGTAAAATAACTTCAAAACTGAGGAAGTTATTTATAAGATAGTCAAAATTTAATCAAATTTTCAAGTGTCGTTATCTTGAAAACCGGAGTTAATATGGTAAAACAGGGCATGCCATTGAATCTAGAACGTCCTCGTTAAGTGAGTACAACTTTCAAAATCTTTTCTCAAAGTTTACAACTTGAACAGCGTAATTTGAACCCAGCTTATTCTTTTGTTTTCTATTTCATGTTTATTCCTCGTCTAACTTTTGAAGCACTTGATGAAAATGAATTACACCTATATTCATTGATTTATGAAGAGATAATAATTAAAAAAGAAAAATTTCGGAAGACTTACGGGCTTTTACGCGTTGGCGACGGCGAGTACCGCAGACGATGGAACGATGAGCTGTATGAGCTTTACAACGACATGGACATAATGCAGCGAATTTAAATACAGCGGCTCCGCTGGCTTGGCTATGTCGTTCGAATGGACACCGACGCTCCAGCTCTGAAAGTATTCAATTCGGAACCCGCTGGTGGTAGCAGAGGAGGAGGGAGGCCACTGCGATGGAAAGATCAGGTGGAGAAGGACTTGGCTTCACTTGGCGTTTCCAATTGGCGTCAGTTGGCACAGAAGAGAAACGACTGGCGTGCTTTGCTGAACTCGGCCAAAATCGCTTAGGCGGTTACAGCGCCAAATAAGAAGACAAAATTAAATTTTTTTTTAAGTGTACCTATTTTTTAGATTTGCCCATATACATCCAAAAATTTACAGCTTTTCCGATGTTTTGAAACAAGGCATATCGTATGACACCACAGACTTATAAATTAAAAAAAAATTAAAAATACATAAGACACTGATTATTAGAGATCGGCACTATCATGAACTCAAACATATATCCCTAATCATTCGAAGATGCTTTATTGTACCTTTTCAAAGTAGTAGCAAATTTTAATAGTAAAATTCGATAAAAATAAAACAAGCTACATTTTTGCATTAAATCCAGGAATTTTGAGGAAAAATCGGGACATTTCAAGGCTGGCCCGGGACACGGGATGAAGAGTCTAAAACGGGACATGTCCCGGAAAACCGGGACGTATGGCAGCCCTAGTTTGGATTCCTCGCTCGGCCGAAGTGAAACTTATTCTTTCTATTACTCGATAATCGCACCATATTATTTCAGTAATTTTCTGCAATAAAGAACAATTATCGTTAAATTTATTTAAAATGTTATCTTAATCTTAATCGTGGTCAACCCATCCCTTCTTTTGTCACTTTTTCGTTTCGTCTGAGTTAGTAATTACAGCCAATCCAGTGTGATGCCGTGAGAGAAATCTAGGCTCGATGTGGCCACTGCTTGACCACATTTACGCCCTACGCTCGAAGGAGCTGCTGCTATTTTTGAGGGCTTTAGACTTAGAGAAACTATTTTGTGAGCATGAGAGCGCACAACACATCACTAAGTCGTGGTGCACACCTCATTATAGCCACCGAGGGGCAAATAAGTTTCTCTTTAAAAAGTCGACTGCTGCACTGGAAAAGTAATAAATACGAATACTTTTCCTATTCACTGCATTTTTCTTACAAATTACAATAATTCTGGCTAAATCAAAATACGAGCGCACGTTTGATTCTCACCCCTCTTCGAGGATTTTCTCTCGACGGCACTGAATGCCACCCCCACATTCACACACAAAAGAACCGTTAAAAACAAAAATTTCATACATACACATGCATATGCATATTTGTACCAGGGTTGCTGCGAATATTCGCACTCGCAATCGCGGAGCTTGCGCATTAATTTTAACATTCGCAATAATCAGTGCGGAGGTTTTGCGAATGCGATTGTTGTGCAAGTGCAAGTTAAAAACGTAGCTCTGAGACGCTCATATTGCCCGTTTAATAATATAGAGACGTAATTCAAAATTTACGTGTTTGGAGATTTCATAATACAACTAATAAGCTTGATAAGGAGAATATGGTTAGCCTAACAGATGATTAAACTTCCCATAAACTTCCCAAAAATGGCAAAGATATGTCTCTTTCCATCTGTCTTTCGGCATACCAACCAAAATTGAAATTTTGAAGTAATTCTGTACGTAATTAAAAGTGCGATATCATCATGATTACAATAATTCAAATGCGTATAAAAAAATTTGAGACTTTCTGGTCCGATTCAGCTGGCAGCAACTACTTTTGTTCTAATTGCGCATACCTGGAAAATAGCAATTTACGAGTATTTGCCAAATCAACCTATTTAGACTCTCGCTATAAGTAAGCATAATTTTTCAAACAGAAGAAAGGATTAGAAATGTATTACAAAAAATAAAATTGAAAATCACTGATGACGTTACAGGTTCTCCAACTTCTGAAACAGCCAAAATAGTGGAACTGAGCAATTCTTTGGAAAAATCGTTAGAAAAACCTGAAATATCTCGATCACCTATTAAACGGTATTTAAAGAACGATCTTGCCATGATTATAGATTCTTCAAGTGAAGATGAAATCAGGAGAATACATTAGCAGCCCGATCAGTGTTGTCACCTCAAAAACCAAATTAACGGTAGTTTATTAATAAGTATAGTATAATAACTGGAACCATGTTGAAATTATACCAGGTGTAGTAATAAGAGCGAGAAGAAAGGTCTGACACTATCTCATTTGAAAATTTGCTTGAAAAAATTTCTATAAGATAAGAAAGATATAAGAAAACTGAGAAAATAAAGCGAGAAAGCTGTTTTATTACTACACCTAGTGTAATTTCACCAATGGGCTGAAACCTGAAAAGGCAGCAACGTTACTTTTTATTAAATTCAATATATCTTATCAATTAAATTACATCAATTAAAAATTTCAAACCTTCAGCAAAAATATTTTCGGCTGTAAGCCT
>NW_023472731.1:0-4001 GCF_013731165.1 Rhagoletis pomonella
GTGGTTTTTATTAAATTTAATTAAATTTCACTAGCTTACATCTAATCTTGCCGAGTCATTTGTTGTTATCATTGTTGTTGTTATTCCTTTGTAGTTAACTGAGATCGTTTCTATTTTTGCACATTTCTTTTTGCTCTTTTTGTTTACTTCGTTTAGTATTTCTTGTCACAGCTGTTTGCGCTGCGTTTATTAAGTGTCACATTACAGTGATACTCAAACTGTTCGCTACATATATTTTTAAGCTAAATACATCAGCTCCTGAATTGTTGTGTGTGTTGTGTTAAACTTATTTTGCTTGTCTTTTTATTAACATAAGTGTTATTAAATCTTTCAATATGAAGTGTGATCTTGATAACTGCCAAATCAAAAGCGAATCTGAACGCTACTTATCGTGCTGGCTCTGTGATGGTATTTGCCATCTAAAATGTGCTGGTTTGACAGGAAGAATTCTGGACGCTATTAATGATGGCAAAGGTCTTCGCTGGTCTTGCTTAAAGTGCAGGTCAACCGAAGTTGATCTCTTTAAGTTGTTTAGGCAAACCAGAAATGGGTTTTCTGAGGTAGGGAGAGAGTTGTCGGTACTGACCGAAAAATTTAAACATTACGAAAATGTATTTAAATCTTTTAAATGCTTAGATACCGTACAATCTATGAAGGACATTCGTGTGTCAAAACGTAAGCGTCTTCATAGTCCGCCTAATGAAAGGACCGTTCCACGTCAGAACACTCTTCCGAATGACTTAATTAACCTTTCTTCTCCATGTCCACAGACAACGGAGTTATCTTCCTCAAAAGAACATATATCAAATTCTGCTTCTAATAATAACGACCCTGCAGTATCTTCCCCGTCCCCCGTTGAAGTTGTGGCACCGCCATCCAATCTTCCAACGCTTACTCTACCCTCAACTAGTAACTCAGTTACTCAACCCCGTCCGCCGGTAATCGAGTCTGATACTAGGAGACTGGTTGTGGTTCCCCCAAAGAAGTCTATATTTGTATCTAGATTTTCGAGGGATACTTCCGAGGACGATATAAAGTTTTACATCTCGTCCAAAGTTAAAACTGTCAACTTAAGTATCAGAAAATTTAATTTTAAATATGAAAGAAATATTTCTTCATTTAAAATAGACGTAAATTTAGAAAATTTTGACATGCTGCTTAGTAGTTCTTTTTGGCCCTCCGGAGCTTTCGTTCGTGAATTTGAGTATAGGCCCAACAAAAATAATAATTTAGCAAATATTCCCCGTCAGAATACAGAACCAAAAAACTGATTACTATATCTGCTTTAAGTATTTATTATCAAAACGTAAGAGGCATAAATACTAAATTAACGAATTTATATCTTAATGGCCTTGAATGCAATTATAATATAATTTCTTTGACTGAAACTTGGCTCAAACCTCACACTTTTAATTCAGAGATTCTTTCAAATAATTATCATATCTACAGAAAAGATCGGGAGGACAGAGTCGGCGGTGGCGTACTCTTTGCCGTAGACTCTTCAATACCATCTGAAGAAGTTAGTCTTCCACACATCGAATCTGCAGAATTCAAATGCATTCGTGTTCAGGTTGGAAGGGGGTTTACTTACTTATCTCTATGCTATATTCCTCCCCGATCTGACTTATCAGTGTATTCACAACATGTATCTTTACTGAAATCAATTAATTCAATGATTAAACCCTCTGATTCATTGATTGTGTTGGGTGACTTTAATTTACCAAATGTATCATGGAACATCATTGACAATGATATTGTACCTTTCTCGTCTAGCGCGTGCAACAACGTATTTTTAGAGGAGATGGCTGAACTCTGCCTGAATCAAGTTAATGTACTTCGCAATAAGTTTGGCAAAGTATTAGATCTTGTTTATGTTGATGATGCATCTAAGTCGGCTGTAAATAAATGTGACCCACTAGTTTTGCCCGAAGATGTCTACCACCCTGCTATTGAGATATCTTACGAAATTATAAACGATGGTCAAAATTGCGATGTCCAAACATACGAGCCAAATACTCGCTTTGATTTTTTCGCAAGCCAACTTTAAAAAACTGAATAAAGAATTGTCTAAATTGTCGTGGCCTATATACAAAGAAAAAGTTGAGCAAAGCGTTGCACATTTTAATTGTACTGTACATAGATTATTTGAAAAGTATGTGCCTAAACGCACGTGTGTTCCTGAAGAACAAACACAGTTATGGTTCACTAAAGAACTGGGAAACTTGAAAAACAGAAAGTCACGTTATTTTAGATTACACAAAAATACCGGCTTACACTCATACTATGTAAAATACTCACTTATGCGTCACAAGTTCTTTGAATTAAACAAAAAGTGTTATAAAGATTACTTGTGTAAAATCAAACGACGTATAATATATAACCCCAAATCATTTTATGATTTCGTAAACTCCAAGCGAAATGTACGTGGGTTTCCTTCCGCCATGAAGTATCAAAATACCGTCTCTGGTGATAATCAAACAATATCTAACATGTTCGCTCAGTTTTTTAAATCCAATTATTCCACTAACTCCCAAGCATACTTTGACTATCCTTTTAAACTAAGTCCAATTAACTCAATACATAACCCTATAATATCTCCCGATGATGTTTTAGTTTACCTGAAGTCCTTAAAGCAGTCTTTTAGTTATGCTCCTGACCAGATCCCCACTTGTTTTCTTAGAAATTGTGCTGATTATCTCTATGAGCCGTTAAACGCCTTATTTAATTTGTCTCTTAAAGAGGGCGTTTTTCCAACTGTATGGAAGGAATCGTTCATAACCCCCTTACATAAAAGCGGTAGCAGGTCTTCAGTGGAGAACTACCGGGGCATAGCTAAGCTCTCTGCAATTCCTAAATTATTTGAAGCAATTATAACAAATCGGTTGACGCATTCTATCACTTCAAGCATTTCATATAGTCAACATGGATTTTGCCAGGGCAAATCAACTTCTACAAATTTACTTGAATTAACATCCTATATCTCAAAAGCATTTAGTGAGAGCAAAACTGTTGATGTTATATATACTGATTTCAGTAAAGCATTTGACAAAGTGTGCCACTCGTTGCTCATCTATAAACTTGATCTTCTTGGTCTTCCACCTAATTTTCTACGTTGGATCTCTTCATACCTCTATGATAGATCACAAAGGGTATTGTTTAAAAATACTATCTCCGACGTCATTGATGTTACTTCAGGAGTCCCTCAGGGTAGCCACCTAGGCCCGATTCTGTTCTTGCTTTTTATAAACGATATTTCTACAGATATAAAATTCTCCAAAATTTTAATGTATGCAGATGATGTAAAACTTTATAAATCGTACGTTTCAATTAAAGAAAGGTCTTTGCTACAATCAGACTTAAACAGCATGGCTTACTGGTGTAAAGTAAATCTTATGCCTCTAAATCTTAAGTAATGTAAAGTAATGTGCTTCTCGCGAAGAGCTGTTCTGCCAGTTTCTTATATAATAGGTAACCATAACCTGGAACAGGTATACAATTTTGTGGACCTTGGTATCACAATGGATCCTAAGCTTAATTTTAATCTTCACATTAATGTGACAGTCAACAAGGCTAAAGGTGTACTTGCATTTGTGAAACGATGGTCAAAAGAATTTAGTGACCCTTATATCACTAAAACCCTGTTTACAACATTAGTTAGGCCGATTCTGGAATACGGCTCGGTGGTTTGGAATCCAAGGTATCAAATTTACTCAGACAAGATAGAATCAATTCAAAAACAATTCCTACTTTTTTGCTTTAAGAAATTTCCGATGGGATTCTCAATATAGTCTTCCACCTTATACGAGTCGCTTAAAACTTATTAACCTTCCTACACTTGCCAGTCGCAGGGAAATGCTTGGTATAATTTTTATGGTTAAATTACTGACAGGCTCAATTTCAAGTCCGTCTCTTCTGGCTGTGTAAGCTTTAATGTTCCGTCACGCGTATCAAGATACTTTTGTCCCATATTTCTGAAAGCTTGTAAAACCAATTTTGAATTG
>NW_023472732.1:0-4001 GCF_013731165.1 Rhagoletis pomonella
CTGGCGAATTTAGTTTTGACCTTTTTGCAGTAAAAAGGGTAAGTGACCCGGAGGTTACGCCTAGGAACATTAAAAGTAATCCTTTCCATGAGAGAAGGGCAATCAAGAATACCTTGAATAATATTGAATATAAAACTCATCGACAACATAGACCTACGACTATCCAAAGATTGTAGGTCAATAAGCATGAGACGCGAAGCATACGAAGGGACAGGATCGTCGAATTTTAAGGTTCTTAGAGCGAATTTAAGAAACACCTTTTGAATACGTTCTATTCTTTTAATAGAAACTTGGCTATAGGGCCTCCAAATGAAAACTGCGTACTCAAGACGCGAACGTACAAATGTTGTATATAACATTTTCAGAGTGTAAGGGTCATAAAACTTAGTGGAATTCCGACGGATAAAACCAAGTACTGAGTAGGACTTTGCAATGATGAAGTCAACATGATTATTAAAGTTCAACTTCGGATCAAAGATAACCCCTAGATCTTTTACTTCAGTAACTTTGCGCAAGAAAGTATTTGAAATGCTATAGTTCGTAATACGAACATTCAAAATTTTAGCAAACGTCATCTTAAAGCATTTTTTAATATTTAAAGAGAGTCTATAACGTAGACACCACGAATGAACAGCGTCAATATCACGTTGAAGCTTAGCTTCATCAGAAGTATCCCTGACTACCGCGAAAATTTTGAGATCATCTGCGTACAGTAAATAATTTGCAAATAAAAAGCAACTACTTATGTCGTTGATGAAAAGAACAAACAGTAGAGGGCCTAGAACGCTTCCTTGCGGGACACCGGATGAAGCAATGAAAGGTTCTGACAAAACACCATCGATAGTAACAACACAGCGTCTATTAGAGAGGTATGATTGTATCCATTCCAAAAAGCAGGAATGGAAACCCATATGAGCAAGCTTATCAAGTAGTACGCTATGACAAACTTTGTCAAAGGCCTTCGAGAAGTCTGTATATACGCAGTCAACTTGGAATCCAGCTGAGAAAGCAGTATGACAGTAATCTACAAATACAGCTAAATTCGTGGCTGTGGATCGCCCAGACACAAACCCATGTTGATTTTGGCAAATAAGAGATTTGGTTGCAAAATACAGTTTATCTTTTACAATGCACTCAAAAAGCTTAGAAATGGTAGAGAGCTTTGAGATGGGTCTATAATTGCGAACATCGTTTTTCTTACCAGATTTTATGATTGGGACTATGTGAGCAACTTTCCAATCATTAATGAAGGTTCCTGAAGCAAGAGATTTATTAAAAATAATTTTCAATGGTGCAATTAGAGCAGGGCATTTTTTTAAAAGGAGTGCCGACAGGCCATCAACATCGGTTTGAGAAGACGGCTTAAGTGTGGCAAGCCCTTTGGCAATGTCATCTGAAGATAGGGTAAGAGAACCAAAATTAAGGTGTGAGAAATTTGAAGAAAAGCTTGATGAGGGGACATCATTTTCAGTAGTAAAATTAGACTTAAAAAAGTTAGCAAACAGATTAGCTACATCTTTGGGCCCTTCAGCGCACTGATCATCAAGAAAAACTGACCTTGGAATAAAAGAGCGTGATCTTTTTGATTTGATAAACGTCCAAAAATATTTCGGATTACTTTTAATACTCCACTCGGCGCCGCGAATGAATTTATTGTACAGATATTTATCTAGGCGATTGAACTCGACAGCAAAGTTTTTATATTTATAATAAAAATATATATTATTAGTGAGCAGAAAACGTTTGTGAAATTTGTTTCTTAGGTTTTTAAGCTTTTTTAATTCTTTTGTGTACCATGGAATACTATGTGGTCGCTTCTTTTTAATGGATATATTATTCATACAGAACTCATGCATAAATGCTTTGAAATTGGAAAAGCAATCATCGATACTTGAATTTGATATTAGAGCAGTCCAGTTGACATCTAATAATAAACTATTGAGATTCACAAAATCACAGGTATCATATTTGAAAATGATTTTATCATTAGTATTTAGACAAGTCGGAAGGTATTCATATGACTCAACGCTTAGAGTGATGGCCTTATGATGTTTATCACATTGACTCATGGGCGACATGCACTCAGAAATAACGTAGTTAATATTGTCACTGACAAATATGAGATCTAAGATTTTGCCTAGCTCGTTAAAAAATAAATTGATTTGTTTCAAATTAACACTTAAAATACAATCTATGAGATAAGTCTCGTGAGAGGCTGTTACATTAGATGGCATGAGACAGGAGTTACAAGCATTATCAGTCCAGTGGACGTTACTCAAGTTAAAATCACCTAAAATACATAAGTTATCGTCTAATACATTGTTTTCGACTAGCGAAGTGGTATTATCAGCATGCATTTTATAAAGTTCAAAATCACTACTAGGAGGGATGTATGAAGCTACGATATAGAGCGATCCGCATCTGGAAGAGCCTTTTAGACAGACACATAGCTGATCAATCAAAGAGTCGTCATTTAATAGAGTTATTAAGCAGGCATGGTACTTGCGTTTCACAGCGATAAGAACGCCTCCACCTCTGCGAGAGCCAGTCTTGGCAGGATCTCGGTCCTTACGGAAGACATCGTAGGCGTTTAAATCGAAGAATTCACCATCGAAAAACTCAGAGTTTAACCACGTCTCGACTATGACAATAATATCAAAGTCCACTTGGGCGCTGAATGAGTTAACAATGTGGGATTTAGTTCTTAAACCGGAAATATTTTGAAAGTAGAACTTAAGACCAGAAGAAGCGGTAGAGGACGTAGGACGTTGTAAATTAGTAAAATCACTACCAGCTAGGTTTTGTCTGCTCCCAGCCCTGGCTTTTGGAAAAAAGGCTTGATTCTGACATGTTTAGGCCATAGTGACTCATTAAGGACCAAAGCGACATAATCTGTTGGTATGCCAAGTTTAAAATTGAAAAACTTTCGCGCAGTATTTTCGTCTTCATCTTTTCTAAGAAGTTTGAAACACATTAGCTCCTCCACACACAAGATTTGCGAACAGCGACATTGAGATCATTGTTGTTATTCGATCCAAATACAACACCTGACTTATTTTGCTTTCGGTTATTCACTTGTCTTCTCATAGAGTACGTTGGTTTGTTGTTGGTCCCATCACTCACATTCTTCACATTGTCATTTGATATTGAGTTTTTGTTATTCAGCGAGGTAGCGAGTGCTGTATCAATAATTTGTTGATTGCGAATGGGAGTAGGCAAAATAGGCGATAACCCATCAGCAGTGGCTTGATGCTCAGTAGCTCCAGCTAAAGCGACGCCAGCAGTAGTAGACTGCAAAGACGAGGCAACGGGATTCTCACTATCTGTAACAACAAGCATAGGTGCTGCCGCGCTATTGTCAGCTGTTTGTAGTTGGTTCGGCTGAGCGCGCTTAGGCTGAGATGATGTGGGAGAGGGTTCATTACCCTTTTTTTGCGAGCGCGTGACAATTGTGTTAGCACACTTTTCAACAATAGAGGGAGTGAGATTTGCACTAACACTATTAACACCCACCAAAACTTTTTTGATTTCACTCAAAGATGAATAGATTTCGTCAAGTTTGGATATGTAGAAAGGTAGAGTTTTTGTAACACAAATGTCACATCTATACAAAATGTTTGCATTTGATTTTAAAAGTTTTACACAGTTCGAGTTTAATTTTGCACATTTTAAATGCACTTGTTGGCAACAAATATTACAGGAGATACCGGTATCCTCCAAGAGTTTATTGTCACAAATTATGCAATTAGACATAGCAAAATAAGAAGAAAATAAAAAGAGTTGTGCGAGCGAATTGAAACACGTCTGTACGCAACGAAGCAGAGCTGTACCTGCTCTTTATTAGCTGTACTTGCTCTTTATTAGCTGGATGTGGCATTTGTGTAATTGCGTCTATTTTCGCTTGTACTTTGTGTATACCAAAACGGTCGATTTTGTATCCGCAATATTCAATTTCGTTTGCCATAAATATGCATTTCTCAAAATTTACACGCATATTGTAT
>NW_023472733.1:0-4000 GCF_013731165.1 Rhagoletis pomonella
TTTAAAAGAATAAAACATATACGAAAAAATAAAAAGACTAATAAGGTTATAAATTAAAGGATATAGACCAATTAAACAATTTAAAGAATAAATTAATCAAGGGATCAGGCTGACTACCGAATGCCAATTCTCCGTTTATTGTAAGTATACTACCACGAATTTATCTTTTTGCTATTTCTAGGATGGAGGACTTGAGGACCACTGTCACAAATTTAACTGGGGCTGTCAACGCCCTTCTGGAGAAGATTAACATCCTAGAAAGGCGCGTGGCGCGTATAGATGCTAGCTCCAGGGCTACCACACTAGAAACTAGTGGCTCAGTAGAACCACCAGAGGAGGTAGTGGCTCAAGCACCCACGACTGAAGCAGAAATACGCGATATTAGTAGGCTTCCTGACTGTGTCAAGGAACTACAAGTGTTTGATGGTAACCCAGTGCAATACGTATCCTGGGTTCATTCGGTGGAGGTAATACTCTCTGACTTTGAAGTCGTAAAGGGGAAACCGCTCTATCGTGCAATTCTACAACATATTAGGCAGAAAGTGCGTGGTGCTGCTGATTCCGCTTTAATATCCTACAACATCTTTGACAGTAACTGGGCAAAGATTAAAGAATGTCTTTCGCTGCATTACGCAGACAAGCGAGACATTCTCACCCTTGAACACCAGTTGCACCAGTTGCAACAGAAGGGATCAAGTATTGACGAATTTTATGCGAAGGTAAACCATCAGTTCTCCCTCATAATTAATAAAATTAAAACTGAGTCCTACACGGACGAGACGGTAAAAGTTCTCGTGGAAACTTACCGCAACCGCGCACTCGACGTTTTTATACGCGGCCTAAATGGGGAGATGTCTAGAATGATCCTCATATAGCGTCCTAAAACCCTGCCAGAGGCCTATTCGGCCTGTCTGGAAATTCAAAATGTCGATTTCCGAAATTTTGCGATACACTCTTCAAATAATTCTAATAATCGCGTGGTAGTGCCGGTAAATAATTTGCCGAACAGCTTTTATCCGCAGAGTAGGAAACCCCCACAATTACCGCCAAAACCTACGTGGCGTCCACAAGAAAACCGTTCTCAGTACTTGAAGAACGAACGTCCTTCCGGGAGAGAGGATAACCAAAATAACTCCTCGAGTTCTCGCGTAGAAAAGATGGAGGTAGATCCTTCAGTACAAACGCGTAACGTTAATTATATAAACAGGCCAAACCCCTTCAAACGCGGTGCCCGCTCTGACAATTTACCTCGGAAACAGCAAAGACTGTTCCATACCGTCCCAGATGAAGGTGAGGCGCAGGACGAAGACCAAGAATCCACAAAAGACGAAAATTCCGAGGATTTTCTATCCTCCGGTCATCTAGCGTACCATACTTAGAATATACGCTACCCGATGGTCGCGCGCTAGATTTCTTCGTCGACACCGGTGCGAATAAGAATTTCATTAGACAGGATATAGCGACCAAAACAATACCGGTAAAACAAACTTTTAACGTAGAATCTGTTGGAGGTTCCGTTCCTATAAAGGAAAAAGTAAAAATTAAGTTATTTGAAAATGTAGGCAACTCAAGTGGGTTCGAATTTTTTGTGTTACCAACTCTAAGTGGTTTCAGTGGAATCATCGGAGATGACACACTAAGAGAGTTTTGTGCTGTAATAGATAGGAAGGATAACCTACTAAAAGTAGGGAACTACAAAATCCCGCTTAAGGCGCGCACGTCCTGTAATGTTAATTTTACATTGGGAAAGGAAATGCCTCCTGAAGTTCACAAAAAAATAGACATTCTGTTAAAGAAATATTCCAATCTTTTCGAGCCTTTGAATGGGAGCGAGCTTATAGACACAAGCGTTCGCGCCGAAATAAAAACCTCCACCCCGAGCCAATATACAGCAAAAGCTATCCATACCCAGCGTGTATGAGGGACGAAGTTGAGAGGCAGGTTAATGAACTGCTTTCCGAGGGTGTTATCCGACCATCAAAAAGTCCTTATAACTCACCAATTTGGGTAGTGCCAAAAAAAACCAAAGGCAAATGGGGAAAAGCAATATCGAATGGTGATCGACTATAAGAGGCTGAACGCAGTGACAATAGCGGACACGTATCCTATCCCTGACATTAACGCGACGCTTTGTAGCCTCGGACAGGCTAATTATACTACGATAGACTTAACGTCTGGTTTCCACCAGATACCAATGAAGGACTCAGACATACCTAAACCGCTTTTTCAACTATGAACGGAAAATACGAGTTCCTACGTCTACCCTTTGGACTGAAAAACGCGCCCGCTATTTTCCAAAGAATAATTGACGATGTATTGAAACAATACATTGGAAAAATATGCTATGTCTATATTGATGACATTATAATATTTGGAAAAGATGCGGCGAACATTTAGACAACGTAGAAAAGGTTTTTTCACGACTCTTAGAGGCAAATTTAAAGGTAAACTTAGACAAAACATGTTTTTTCGAAAAGGAGGTTGAATTCCTTGGCTATGTAGTTACTCCAGATAGTGTACGAGCTGACCCAAAAAAGGTGGAAGCTATAAAGATGATTTCAGCTCCCCTAAATCTGAAAGACCTGAAGAGTTTCTTGGGTATGACTTCGTGAAATTCATTAAGGATTATGCAAAGGTCGCAAAACCTCTGACCAATCTTACTCGGGGCGAAAATGCACAAGTTAAAGCTAACGTATCAAGAAAGGTACGAATCGAGCTCGATAGTAATGCCCTACAAGCTTTCCGCGATTTAAAACAACCTCTGGTGTCCGCTGATGTCCTTGCTTTTCCGGATTTTGAAAAGCCATTCAACCTGATAACGGATGCATCAAACTTCGCTATCGGTGCGGTACTGTCACAAGGGACAGTAGGCGAAGATAAACCTATTGCCTACATATCGCGATCCTTGAATAAGGCAGAAGAGAACTACGCAACCAATGAGAAAGAGCTCATCGCTATCGTTTGGGCACTCGATAATTTGAGGTCCTATTTGTACGGCGCCAGGAAGATAAAAATTTATACCGATCATCAACCTCTGACGTTTTCCAGGATAGAGGAGTACAATTGTGAGGTGATTTATAAACCAGGCAAGACGAATGTGGTCGCCGATGCACTCTCCCGTCTCAAGACGGAAGTGAATGCACTCACAGATTCAATCGTCGCTCAGCCGCCGTGTACTGTAGCTGACGCGAGCCGAGCAAGATGGTTCAGACCTCATTCCACACGTAGAGGTACCCATAAATGCGTTTAGGAACCAAATAATCCTAAGACAGGGGGGCGAGTTGCGAGTGTAGTGAAGAACCTCATATGGGCTACAAAAGGTTCTTTATTACTATGCCCGTATTAAATTGCGAATGTCTGGTGCCTGTCCTAAAGAAAAATCTAAATCCAAATGTGATAAACGGCATTAAAATACCAGAAGATTCGATCCATGCATTGCAAAGGGCTTATGTTAATAATTTCAGCAGATACAAAATTAGAATCACGCAGTGCATAGTGGAGGATGTTACGATTGCTGATAGTGTATTTAGCATAATCGAACACGAGCATAGACGTGCTCATCGTAATGCTCGCGAAAATAGGGAACAAATCCTTGAAAAATTTTATTTTCCGGCTATGTCTAAGCATATAAGGGAATACATTAGTCAATGTGAAACGTGTAAATTAAACAAATATGATAGGCATCCGTCAAAGCCGTATATGCAGCCAACCCCTATCCCTAATTATCCGTGTGAGATCCTACATATTGATATTTTCGAAATAGAGCGACAGAAATACTTGAGCTGTATCGATAAATTCACAAAATTTGCGAAGCTTTTTCCGATAAAGAACAAATCTTCCACTCATTTGCGAACAAAATTAACAGTTGCACTGCATTACTTTACAGTACCACGAGCTTTAGTTATGTACAATGAACGTGGATTTTTAACCCCACTCATATTAAACTACATTAAATCCTTAGGAATAGAAATATATAAAACACCAACGCAACGAAGCGAAG
>NW_023472734.1:0-4000 GCF_013731165.1 Rhagoletis pomonella
GAATTAAACTATTTAATAAATAAAGTAACTTGATTCAAACACTACAAAGTGGTGACCCCGTCGAAAGTAAAGATGCACACGGAAGGAGACGGAGAAATTTTCGTAGATGCTACGAATTTGCAAATCGCTCGGGTGGCAATTAAACCGCCGCCATTTTGGAAGCCCGATGTTCGGCTATGGTTTCAGCAGGTTGAAGCCCAATTTATTCGCTCAAATATTACGACAGATGAGACTAAGTTTTATACGTTAGTCGCAGAAATTGATTCCTCAGTGCTAAAGCATGCAGCAGATATTATCCAAAGGCCTCCGGCAGGCAATAAGTACAACGCACTGAAGGAGCGCCTAATTAAGGAATTCAGCGAATCGAAGGAAGTACGTATGAAGCGTTTGCTGAGCGGTAACACAATAGATGGTAGGAAGCCGACAACTTTCCTTCGGGAATTGCGAGACTTGGCAGATGGTCACTTAGACGAGGCGGTGCTTAAGTCGCTGTGGCTGCGTCAACTTCCAAGGAACGTGCAACAAATTTTGGAAACTGTAACTGGAGAGCTGGACAGCTTAGCGGAGAAGGCAGACAATATTATGGCGGTCGCTGATGACTCTGGCATTAATGTTGTTAGTGGTGATGTAGGCGCAGTCGCATCTTTGCAAGGCACAATCATGGAATTGAACAAGCGATTGGAGCGTTTAGAACTGGGTGTGTCAAAACCAGTTATTCGCGCTACAAACCGTCAGCGTAGCTATTCGCCTCGTGCGCGCTCTCGTAGTGTAAGATCACCATCGGGCGAGTTGTGCTGGTATCATCGCAGATTCGGTGCCCGTGCCACCAGGTGCAAATCACCTTGTAATTTTCGACCTGAAGCGCAGGAAAACTACTTGGCCCGTCCTTTCCGGCGACTAATCAAAGGATAGGGCCTGACGCATGTCGCCTGTTCATTAAGGACAGACTTTCAAAACTTTCTTTTTTGGTGGATACCGGAGCAGAAATATCTGTGGTGCCACGCAACAGTAACGACAATTCTCAAGCTTCATTAGTAAAGTTAGCAGCAGCAAACAACACTCATATAAATACGTACGGACAGAAACAGCTCACCGTGGATCTAGGCCTGCAAAAAAAACTTTACATGGATATTCACCATCGCTGACGTGACGCATCCTATATTGGGAGCAGATTTTTTAAAGCATTTCGGCATGCTTGTCGACGTAAGAGACAAGGCGTTGGTTCGCAATGGGTCAGACCTACGTAGCGCGTGTAGAATGTCCCGCCAACATCAAAATATAACGACGATTAAATCTACCAGCGTGTTTCACGACCTTGTGATCCGATATGCTGATCTGTTGAAGGAGCCGGCGCGACGTAAAGGGACTGAAACACAGATATGCCACTTCATTGAGACAAAGGGACCGCCAGTGTCACAAAAGGTGCGTAGGCTACCACCGGAAAAGCTGGCAGTAGCGAAAAGAGAATTTAATAATCTCTTGGATAGCGGCATATGCGTTCGGTCAAAAAGTCAATGGAGCAGTCCTTTGCACCTAGTAAAGAAAGCGGACGGCAGTTGGCGTCCTTGCGGCGACTACAGGCGGCTGAACTCTAAGACGATCCCGGATAAATACCCAATCCGTCACATACAGGACTTTGCTAGCGATCTAGCTGAAAAGAAAATTTTTTCTGTTATCGACTGCAAAAAAGCATACCACCAAATACCGGTGCATCCAGCAGACGTGCCCAAGACCGCAATCAGTACACCATTCGGACTATTTGAGTTCCGATATATGACGTTTGGCTTGCGCAATGCGGCCCAGACGTTTCAGCGATTTATGGACGACACGCTTAGAGATCTGCCTTTCGTTTTTCCCTATTTGGACGACACATTGGTAGCATCAACGTCAGTTGAGGAGCATGTAGGGCACCTGCGAAAACTCTTTGACCGATATCGCGAGAAGGGATTGGTGATCAACCTGGACAAATGTCAGCTCGGTTTGCCAGAAGTGAAATTTTTGGGGCATTCAGTGTCAGCAAGTGGTATTAAGCCACTACCAATCCGCGTGGAAACTTTAATCGCTCGAGCAAAGCCTAAAATGGCACACGAGCTAAGAAGTTTTTTAGGCGCTGTTAACTTTTATCGGCGTTTTCTACCACATGCGGCCGAGATTGAGACACCCCTACAGAAGATATTGGGGCCTTGCAAAAAGCGCGACAGATCTTTGTTAAACTGGACGCCGGAAGCTTCTGCGGCTTTTGAAAAGTTAAAACACCAATTAGCTAATGCAGCTTTGCTAGCGTTCCCTATTAAAGATGCAGAGCTGGCACTCATGACCGACGCGTCGGATAAGGCAATGGGAGCGGTGCTCCAACAACGAAGGCAAGGTGATTGGCAGCCGTTGGGATTTTTCTCAAGAAAATTCAGCAAGACGGAGCAGCGATATAGTACTTATGATCGCGAATTATTGGCGATCTACTCCGCTGTGAAGTATTTCCGCTATTTTTTGGAAGGCACGCAATTTACCATTTATACTGACCACAAGCCGTTGGTTCACGCGTTTCAGCAAAAGTGGGAAAGGCTTTCCCCTCGGCAGACACGACAGCTAGATTTTATTAGCCAATTTACGGTTAAAATAGTGCATGTTCTGGGCGAGAAAAATATAGTTGCAGACATGTTATCACGCATGGAGGGAATTGATAACTCATCGATAAACTATGCGGCACTTCGAGACGAACAGTCAAGTTGCGGGGAGCTTAAAAATTTGATGGAGTCAAATTCGACCTCGTTGCAGTTAAGCAAGCACAGGCTGCAGAACTCTGACATAGATATAGTCTGCGACACCTCCACCGGTAGGCTCCGGCCCTACGTAACCAAATCATTGCGTAAGGTGATATTTGAGGCCCTACATGGGCTTGCTCACCCGGGCGTCAAAACTTCCATCAAGCTAATTGCAAGCAAATTCGTGTGGAAGGGCATGAACTCCGATATACGGGCATTGGTGAAGAGTTGTCAGCAATGTCAGCGGTGTAAAGTTACCCGCCATACACGTAGCGAGCTGCAAACATTTTCAGTACCTGATAAACGATTCGAGCATATAAACATAGATTTAGTAGGTCCATTTCCGCAATCAAATGGCTACATCTATTGTCTCACCTGCATCGACCGTTACTCTAGGTGGGTGGAAGCTATTCCGCTGCCCAATATTACAGCGGAGACAGTGGCTAAAGCTCTGTTTAGCGGTTGGATATGCAGGTTCGGGGTTCCTAAATACATAACCACCGATCAAGGACGGCAATTTGAAAGCGATTTGTTTAATGAGATGGCTCGGCTTCTCGGTATTAAACATCTGCGGACCACAGCTTACCATCCGCAGGCTAATGGTTTAGTCGAGAGATGGTACAGAGTATTTAAGACCGCGTTGCGTTGTCACGCTGGGAACCATGATTGGACGGATCAGATCCCTGTGGTGCTGATGGGTCTGAGGTCGGCCGTGAAGGAAGATTTAGGAGCATCCACGGCGGAACTGGTCTACGGTCAGGCGATGAAACTACCGGGCGAATTTTTTTTCGAAGCGGACACTCCGCGCATTGGCGAACACGAGTTTCTTCAAAAGTTGCACGTATACTTCGAAAAAATGCGCCCTATTGCAACGTCAACTCATGGTAGTAAGGTGGTTTACGTGCCCAAGGATTTACGGGTCTGCAAATATGTTTTCCTTCGGGATGACACTGTGAGGACACCATTGAAAGCTCCATACGAAGGTCCTTTTAAGGTGCTGGAGCGTCACCCGAAAACATTTACAATTCTCGTTAAAGCCAAACCTGTCACGGTGACCATCGATAGGTTGAAGCCAGCGTATGTTCCTAACGAGGAGATAGCAATGTTCAAGAGAGCCAGTAAGAAAAATCGGCGCGTACGTTTTTGGGATGAGTGCCTAATCGAGGAAGATGCCTCTAAGGAGGGGGATGGTGTAGCGGCAACACTGAAAGGCCGATAAGTTTTATCGGTTTGACTAC
>NW_023472735.1:0-4000 GCF_013731165.1 Rhagoletis pomonella
TTTTAATTCGGTTTTGAAAAGCGATACACGTTCCAGTGTTTTAATGGGGTTAGGTAATTTATTAAATTGGTTAGGTCCGGCATATTCTATTCTTTGCTTCGATACCTCTAGCCGGCATCTAGTTACTCTAAGCAGTTCACTATTTCGTGTTTCAAACATTGATTGGTTTCTATAAAACTTCAAAATATGATAACCAATACCATTTAAATTTTTAAAGACATATGTCAATTGTTGCTTTTTATATAAGCCAAAGAATGGCAGTATTGACTTAGCATACTCTTGGAAAATACTTAACGTGGAATGCCTTCTTGATAGGTTGAATACAAGTTTTAATGCAGTATTTTGACATGACTGCTGGGACCTAAGTTCATTGGTTACTTTATGGACATACACTATCGGAAGATAAGTTAAATGACTATGAATTAGTGATTGGTATAAGGACAATTTAACTTCTTTCGTTAGCTTGTTCTTAAATCTATAAAGAATCCCAATAGCGGGAGATATTTTTGATTTTATAGAATCAATATGGACACCCCAGGATAAATTCCGGGAAAGATGTAATCCTAAATATTTGACTGAGTCAACTTCTTTGATCTCGTAACCTTCGACATACACGCTGAGATTTTGATTCGCTTGATTTTTTATAAGAGGTCTAAACCGAATAAACTTTGTTTTCTTTGCATTTAGGATCAATTTGTGTAAACGCGAGAACTCAGAAATCGCAATGGCATCCTGTTCAATCTGAACCTTTAGGACAGCAGGGTGTTTGTAAGGATAAAACAAGCTTATATGATCCGCAAACATTACAAGACGGCCAATCAAATCAAGATTTTTAATGTCATTAATGTATAACTTAAATAATAACGGCCCCAAGACACTACCCTGCGGCACACCACACGTAATAGTTTTTAAGTTGCTTTTTGATCCATTTATTTCCACATATTGTTTCCGTCTCGAGAGATAATCAGCTATCAGTCTATGTTCTCTATCCCTTATACCTAACATTTCAAGTTTTTGCAATAAAATACTATGATCAACCAGATCAACAGCTTTGCTAAAGTCGTAAAACATTCCAGCTACACCAGAATATCCTTTGTCCAACCCATCACAAACAATATTGACAACGTTGACCACCGCTTCTTCAGTGCCACAACCCCTTTTAAACCCAAATTGATAAGGATACATCACCTTTTCGGATTCTAAAAAGCGTACTAGTTGGTCATATATGAGTTTCTCAAAAACTTTATCTATAATTGGCAAGACAGCTATCGGCCTAAAATCTTCAGCTTTCTTGGTGTGAGTAACTTTGGGAATTGGTATAACTTTGTGAATTTTAAGGATTTCTGGATAAGTGGAATTTCTGATTATTATTAAAGACCCTCGCCAAGAAGGGTGATATCAGATCTCTTGTTAAATAAAGAGCTTTTGGCGGAATGTTGTCGTGTCCTCAACCTTTATTTATTTCAATGTTAGATAAAGCAATTTCCATATCATGTGTGTTAACTTCATTTAAAATAAAATTATTTTGAACCTTGGTAGAAACCCGAAACATACAACATCCATCATCAGAGTGGACTTCAATGCTATTCCGTAGTTTATTTACAGACTCTAGGAAAAAATCATTTAGAAATTTAGCTTTTTCTAAATCATTTGTAAGTGGACTATCATCCTGGCCTTTAAATTCGATAGAAGCTTTCTTTTTCCTGCCAAGAATAGTGTTAATGAAGCTCCATATCCGTTTTGGATCTGAGCCAAACTTTTTAAGATTTGAAGAATAATAATTGTTCATCGACAATCTTGTTGCATTTTTTATGACCCTGCTTATTCTCTTTAACCTTTCGCAAACACTTTTATCGTAACCAGCCTTATTCCTAAGTTTCAGAAGTTTCTTTTTTAGCTCTAGTAGAGCTTGTATATTATTGTTTATCCAAGGTGCTATTTCATAGCGTAGAAGGGATTTATGTTCTATTTTTTTCGTAGATAGTTCCACCGCACCTGAAATGTCCTCTACAATCACATCTGATAAGTTTGACTGGTCAACTCTTTCATACATTTTAAACTTTTCATCCAATTGGTTTCTTACGCTATCATAGTCAACGCGGTAGAAAACTTTCTCAAGAAAACAATTTTCCCGATGCTCATGAAAAATTTTGCAAATTAATAAATTATGATCTGACAATGCACATTCGATAGAATCAATTGAAGGTTTTTTGTTTAAGTTACTGAAAACATTATCTATTGACACCCCGCTTGCCCGACGAGTAACTAATGTATGGCAGCTGTACAGTCCATACATACTAAACAAACTACTTAAAGACCGACTTGAGGAGTTTTCTGTTAATAAATCAACGTTTGAGTCACCCAAATAAACCGCAGCTCCGTTTGCGTTAGTTGACAACAAGTTATCGATAAATTTAATAAATATATTCTCAGCACACTTTTGCGATAGATACGTGGGAACAATGGTAAGCGGGTTTCCGTCTATTTTGATCGCATTAAGAGTAATAGAGATGCAATTTATATAGTTTTCATTAAATATCCCGTTAACTACATAATTTAATTTAGTGCTTATGTAAATAGACGTGCCACCATAACCATCTGCTCTACAGGAGTGTACGCTATTATAACCAGGAATTTCGTAAATACTGGTGTTTTCATTGTTATACCAGGTTACTTGGATTGCTAAAACATCTGGCAATTTTTGCAATTCACTGAGTAAACTTCTAAGCTGGTTAAATTTACGTAAGGACGAAGCGCTTCTTATGTTTAAAGAAACAACATTTAAAAAACCATAATTAATCGGACTTAAATAATCATTATACGTTTGTAAGCATTTAAAATAGTTATTACAATTCATAGAAAATTTAATAAATATATAAAATTTAAACTAGGTGGTAGCATCGCGTTTTTGCCATTTGCTATTCACACTCTTCTTCATAAACCGCACCGTCATCAACATCAGCTGAGCCGCGGGAAGCATTTCTTCTATTTGTTGTTGCCGAAGAAGCTAATAACAAGTTGTCAACATCCTGCATACTTTTTATTGTTATTGTAGGTGTTTGCTCATTTTTCTTTACAATAACATTATTGCCTCTAACAAAGACAATGTTGAAGCCCACTGCTTTGAGGGATTTCGCGTGATTAAATAATGTGCGAGTCTCTTGACTTAAATAGTTTGAAATAAACACATCTTTCATTGATGCAATTTCCTTCAGTTTGGACTTAGCCGACATTAGTTTAGTCTTACAGTTATTGTTTGCAAATTTTAATATCATCGTCTTAGTTTTGGCACGTTTTTTTCCAACGAAGAAAGCTTGGTTGATATCATTTGATTCAATGGCTGCTCCTATTTCGTTAGAAATGTGCACTGCTGCTCTTTGGCTGTTTGTTTAATGTCACCAAAAGTTATTCCTCTTACCACAACATCGTTTTTAACCCTTTCACCGTTTAGTATTCTCAACGATTTCTTCACGTAAGCATCGATTCTCCTTTTCAATTACTTCGATTTTCTTTTTGTTTTCCTTCACTCCACGTAGAATGGTGTCATATTATGATGACATGAACTGCACTGCTTTGTTTATTTCATCTAGTTGATTTAACTTCAGTTTAATTTCACTTAATCCAAGCGATATTGAAGAGTTTTGGACGTTTTCACAAAAATGACACACATAGTTTTGATTTGAACCAAGTTTTAGATCATTTAGCCGACGCTTATCGAGATCCGAACATTGAGCGTGTAAAGTTTTAGACACCTTTCGCACTGCACCACTTCATCATTAATGTCTATGCACAATTTGCATTGGCTGCAGTTTTCTTTATTGCCTCTAGTAATCCGCGGTTTTCCAGACGGCGTTTTATACTTTATATTAAGTTTTTATTGCGCTTAAGTCCAAAATAAAAACGAATCCTTTGCTAAGCAAATATTTTCTTGAAAATTTCCATTCTTGCACGATGTTGCCAGACTTGTATGTTAGGGTTTCTAATTCTCCAACAGGTTCTA
>NW_023472736.1:0-3999 GCF_013731165.1 Rhagoletis pomonella
GGGGGAGAGAACACCACCTTGTGGAACCCCTTGTTTTATTCTTCTAGGTTTCGAGGTTTGATCTCTGAAGATTACTGATGATTGCCGACCACTCATATAATTCGCCGACCATCGCTTCAGTCCCGCTACTAGGACAGTTCTCTCACAGGGGCGGTTTCGATTTAGGCCGCGGGTTATCTGGGTGTTTATGGCGTTAAGTGCTGTTGTTGTGCTGTGCACTTTACGGAAGCCATGCTGATGTTTCGCTGGGGTTAGGTGGCAGGTGAAGTATGGGAGCAGCAGGGCCTCAAGTGTCTTCGCGACCGGGGAAAGGAGCGTTATCGGGCGATAAGAGTCTCCTCTGTTGGCGGGCTTCCCCGGTTTCAGCAGTGGGAGCACTCTCCCTGATTTCCACACATCAGGAATGATGAGAGTGGTCATAGACAAATTGAGGACCTCCGTGAGGTATGCTACCCCCACAAGCCCCAAATGTTTCAACATCAGCATACAGATTCCGTCGGGTCCAATGGCTTTGGAGGCTTTCGCCTTCCCGATGGCCCCCTTCACTTCACCGCTGGTGAAAACAAGTGGTGCATCGTTTTTGGGCAGTTTGTGCAGCCTCCTGGTCACTCGACGTTTGGCCTTGTCTACCGAAGGATGCAGTGTGAATTGCCGACTGAAATAGTTCGCGCATTTCTTCGGGTCCGATGAGGCGTGACCTTCGAATGAAATTTCCACTCTGTCATCACGCTTCGTCGGGTTGGACAAGGACCTCACGGTTGACCAGAGCTTACTCACACCAGAGGTGAAGTTACAGGCCTTCAAGTGCTCTTCCCACTTTGTCCGCTTGTGTTGATTTACCAGTTGCCGAATCTCCAAATTAAGTTCCCTCAAGCGAGGGTCCCCGGGGTCGACCTGGCGTAGGTGGTCACGCTCATTCGCTAGTACAGCTGCTTCAGCCGGGAAATTTGGGCGGACTTCCGCGATGCGTCCGGACGGTATGAAGCGAGCTGCTGCGGCTGTGACTACCTTGCGGAACTGGCGTTCGCCAGCATGTACGTCTGTGGGTGTGGGGAGGGCGGCGAAGCTGCTCTCGGTAACTTCCGCGAAGCCGTTCCAATCAGCTTTGTTGAAGTTGGTGTAGGTTCGGTGATCCGCGGGAGCAAAGTCGGTGGGCTTATTGATCGAGATGATTATGGGCAGATGGTCTGATGCTAACGTTAGCATAGGTCGCCATGATATGCTATTTATCAGACCAGCGCTAGCAATTGTTAGGTCTGGCGAGCTGCTGCAGCTGCCCACAATCCTGGTGGGGGCGTCGTCGTTCATGGTGCAGAATGTCGAATCGTCTAACTGCTCAGCCAAACTGTTTCCCCTCCGATCATTGGCCAGGCTTGAGTGCCAAAGATCGTGGTGCGCATTGAAGTCACCTACTACCAATCGGTTTTCGCCTTTGAGTAGGGCACCTATGTCAGGGAGATATCCAGCCGGGCAGCTGCTGACAGGGGGTATGTACACGTTAAATATTTCGAGCTCGACATCGCCTGACCGGACAGCTATGCCCTGACATTCTAGGGTAGTGTCCCTTGGGTCGATGTCTTCTTCGATTAGCCGATACTGCACTGTGTGGTGTATAATGAACGCTAGTCCTCCACCATTATCTCGCTCGCGATCTTTACGGAGCACATTGTAGGCGGCGCAACCCAACAGAGTTGAGTTGCTGTGCAACTTCGTTTCTTGGACCGCAGCTATCAATATGCCGTGCCGACCCATGAAGACTGCTATCTCCTCAATCTTGCTCTGGAGTCCGTTGCAGTTGAGTTGGAGTACGTTCATGTGCCTTGGGAGGCTGGTCGCGATACGGGGGGTCAGAGAAGTGTGGGGCCTACCTTGGGCCTGTTGCACCTGACGCAGTTGCTGTTGCAGCCTGATGGTAGGTGGCTGCGATATGGGCGTTGTTGTCTGCGTCGGCGGTGCACTACAGCAAGGGGCGCTGTAGTTTGTAGTCCATTCGCGAGTGGTGCGTAGACCAGAACATAGCCGGAAGTGGCACCAGCCAAGGCATGTGTTGCATTTGACTGATGTCACATTCCGGTATATTCTGTTCTGGCACACGGAGCAGATGGTGTGGGCAACCAGTAGCTGCTGGTTGGCTCGCGCTCGCGAGTGGGACCGGCCGGTAGGTTGTGTGGGGGGGGGTGTGTTGGGAGGTTTGCTGTTGCTCAGGGGAGCTTCTAGGGGCCGTGCAGGCTCTTCGGGTGCTAGGTCGCACCCGTGCATTACGCGAGTGGGTAGCCGTGGAGGCTGATTGTGCCATTTGGCTTGAGCGACAGGGAGCCACAAAGTTTGTGGTCCACTCCCGGTGAGACCTAAGGCCAGAGCAGGTTCTTAGGTGACTCCATCCGTTGCAGGAGTTGCACCTAACCGAAGTGGAGTTCGGGTGGAGTCGATTCTGGCAAAGAAAGCAGAAGTAAATTTCAGGTCCGGGGTTGGGCTCTACGCCCGCCCGGAGAAGAAGGATGCGGAGCAATCCGGCTGCAAGGTATGGCTCCATGGACGGATAATGATTAATGGGTATCGCCGATCTAGACGGGGTTAGATCGCCGAAACAACAGCCCTTGGTCGGGTGAAACCCGAGTCATTCCGGTACGTAGAACCGGCTGTCGTGGGTCGGAGTTAGTTGTTGTTGTTGTAGCGGGGTCGGTCCACAGGGACGACGCCGTTAGGGATGTAGGGTTTTCCTGGCATGCGAAGAGATGTTTCGAGTCGTGAGGGGTCTCTCCGCATGCCGGACATTCATTCGGCACATCCGCGTTTAGCCTACTCAGGTAAGAGTTTAGCCTGCTGCAGTAGCCAGAGCGAAGTTGGGCTATTGTTATTCTAGTCTCCCGAGGCAGATGGAGCTCCGTCGCACAAGTCTAGAGTCTACATAACTCGAGACTGAGTCCCTGTGAATGCCGTTCAGGCCCTGTCGGTATGCTGACGGTCCCAGAGGCTGCTTAATGAACCTCTGGACTTCGTCCGTCAGTTCATATAGATACCTCCTGACGTGCCTTGGCGAGGGCTCCTCTGCAAGCAACTGTCTGTTTGGGTGGCCACATCTGTGGCTCCCAACCAGAAACTGCTTGCAGAGCATCGTGTTATGCTCCCTAATTGGGAGCATTTTCGCCTCATCATGGAGGTGGTGTTCTGGTGACATCAGGAGGCATCCGGTCGCTGTGCTGAGTGCTGTGTTTTGTACTGTCTGTAGTTTAAAACCGGCCGGCCTATTGCCTTGTATGTTGCCAGCAATGTTTCTTTGTCTTTGCCCCAGGTGCTGCCGGCTAGCGACTTGAGGGCTTTTTTGCGGCTCTGTACTTTGTTGTTGTTGTAGCGGCTACAACAACCCCGCCCAGGACGGTTGGTATCTCAGTCGTTGTCGTCAAGTTCCACTAACGGCAGCCCTAGGAAGAGTGCAGCTTCTGTGGGGTTGGTCCACAGGGACAAGACCGTTAGGGTTGTCGGGTTCTCCGGGTATGCGAAGAGATGTGTCGAGTCATGTGGGGTCTTTCCGTATGCCGGACACTCATTTGGCACATCCTCATTCAATCTGCTCAGGTAGGAGTTTAACCTGCTGCAGTAGCCGGAGCGAAGTTGTGCTAATGTCGTTCGTGTCTCCCGAAGCAGATGAAGCTCCGTCTTGTCTGTGTCCGGGGCGGTATGCCTAGAACGGCATTCACAGGTCTAGAGTCTACATAACTCGAGACTGACTCCCTGTGAATGCCGTTTAGGGCCAGTCGGTAAGCTGTCGGGTCCAGAGGTTGCTTGATGAACCTCTGGACTTCGACCGTCAGTTCATATAGATGCCTCCTGACGTGCCTAGGCGAGGGCTCCTCTGAAAGCAGCTGTCTGTTTCGGTGGCCACTTCTGTGGCTCCCGATCAGGAACTGCTTGCAGAGCATTACGTTGTGTTCCTTTACGGGGAGCATTTGCGCCTCGCCGTGGAGATGGTGTTCGGGCGACATCAGGAGGCATCCTGTC
>NW_023472737.1:0-3999 GCF_013731165.1 Rhagoletis pomonella
TATAATTAGTCTTCACGATAAAGGGGAAACTTATAGAAGTATTGCCAAAACGTTTAACAAAACACCGGCGGCAATATTTAAGGTGATTAAAATCTTCAAGAACGATCGACGCGTTGATCGCAGGTATTCCCAGGGACGCCCGAAAACTACTACAAACAAGCTAGACGCTCGAATAAAAAACATGTCAGCAGCAGACCCAATGCTTTCTGCTCCGAAAATCGACTCCAAGCTCGTATCAGAAGGTAAAACAGCACCATCTCTCACCACTATTCGCAGAAGGCTTCATGAAGACGGAAAGCATGGGAGAGTTATTCGGAAAATTCCGTTCATAAGCAAAATAAATCTCCAAAATAGGATCAAATTTTATTCAGATCATGTCTTAAAACCCGAAAGTTATTGGCACAAAATACTATGGACGGATGAATCCATGATTCGATTGAAATATAGTGGAGGCCAGGTGTACGTTTGGCGCAAGAATGATGAAGCGTTGTCTTTCAAGTGCGCAAAACCCACTTTTAAGTCTGGTGATAAAGGCTTAATGGTTTGGGGATGCATTTCTGCTTATGGAGTGGGCAAAATAGTAGTGCTCGAAGGCAAAACTAATTCACAAGTTTACCTTAACTTGCTGAAGTCGTGATTATTCCTGAAGGTAAGCGTCTAATAGGAGAGGATTTCGTTCTACAACAGGACAACACACCTATTAACAAGGCCAAAATTGTTCCAAAATATATAGCTGATGCTAATGTTAATGCTTTGGAGTGGCCTCCGCAAAGCCCTGACCTGTCACCAACTGAAAACGCGTGGGCGTGGCTGAAAGCTCAAGTAACTGAAAGGGGTCCTCGAAATCTGGCTGAACTGAAGGGTTTAATTTTGGAGATCTGGCCTTTTTTTACTCCAGAAATGTGTAGAAAATATGCACTTTCCTTGCCGACTCGTTTAGCAAAAATGTCGCAAAATAATGGCAGTCACTTGTTTACTTATTTAGCACATATTGAATTTTTGTATTTTTTATTCAAACCACCATTAATTAGTGGAAGCAACTTTTTAATTAAAACTTATGCAGCTTTTATTGTAGCTAAAATGCCGTATTTTAAATATATAAGTAACTTTTATGTTTATCAAAATAAAACTTGAAAAATATGGACTTGAGTTCAGAAAATTAGTCTGTTTACTTATTTATGGCAGCCACTGTAGGTCGATCTTCCACTCAGCAGTCGATACGAAGTGTACACATAAGTAGGGACTAGGGATGGGTAGTGGGGGGTTGAACATCGAATTTTTCCGAATTTCGAACATTGCCCAACCATTCGATTATTCGATTCGAAATTCGGTGGTGCAAATTCGATTTAATTCGAATTTTTTAGAATTTCGCAAAATTTTTTTGAAGTGAAACTTCTTAATCGTGTTCGGAGATGTTTGCGTTAAATATTTAACACCAAGTCATAAACTCTGTATCGTTCAATTTAAAAAAATGAGGAGTCGATTTAAACGCTACCGCAGATGTTTGCGTTAAATGTTTAACACCAATGGGTTTGCCCTGTAGATGTGTAACATGGTTTTAGTTTTGTGCCATATGTAAGAAAAGCAAAATCAAATTATTTAATAAGTTAAATAAATTACTCCAATATGGGTATCAATCCAAATGGTTTTGAATGAACTTTATTTTTTTAAAGTCTAATTTATTAAAGAAGTGTTGTACTTAAAATACTATGCAACAATTAAAATATTTTTGAGGTGCTTGAAGAGAGTGGCAACCTGTTTAAAAAGTTAATCTAAAATTGCACTGTGCGACAGCCGAAACCAGCGCCCGTACTTTGTTAACATTTTCTGAATGTCTACCCATCCAGTAGTAAAACGCTCGATGGATTTGAAAAAGTTAGCTCGTATTTTTATTTTATGGCCTACTAAAGTTTTCATATCTCGGCCTAAGTAGTTTTCAAAAAAGTCGAAAAAATAGTTAAAATAAATGTCTGAACGAAATTAAAGGTTAAGACATATATAGTAGTAGTAGTAGTAGTATATTTATTTATTCAACTTGTAGATACATTATGAAAAATATTTAGTACGTGGTTAAATTTAAATAAATAAACAACAGATGTGACAATAACAGAAATTGTTGTGTGTTACGCGTATAATACATAAATACATCGATACATGTTCAATAAAATTCATTAATTATTAAGTTCTTATATTGAATGCTTTCTCGTATATACTTATACAAAGCTAAGTAGTTGTGACCATTTAAAATGCTTATGACTTAAGCCAAATCTAAAACTTTCTCACCAAAAAAAAAACAGACGTATGTTTTTATAGATGGGACCAATAAAGTGATAGATAAGACATATAGAAGATATATATTAAAATTTCTTGCGAAATATTTTCGTAGAACATTTTAACTTTTAAATTTGGCAGTTCGTTTATGGATTGATATATTCTAAAAAATTATTCTCCGGAAAATTTTACTAGGGGTCTTCTCAGGCAGAAGCTTCATGCTACTAACGTAAAAGCCTCTAAAAATTTAAAATAAAAAATCAACAAAGAAACTAGTTTTTTTATAAAAAAATTTAAAATTGAGTTTGGAATAACAGTTCCTTCTTGGCATAGATTTTTTGTTTTTATGCATCAGATCGAAAAACATGTATTTTTTTCCTAAAATCCTTAAGACAAATGGAGTGCCACACACAGTGATGGCAAATTTAGTCAGAAAGAAAAAATTTGAAGATTCGATTTTTTGGAAATAAAGATGAAATTCGATTTTTCTGGAAAAATTCGATTATATCCGAATTTTAGCAACACAAAGTTCGATTTAAAAAATTCGCCATTTCGGAGCTAAAATTCGAATATCGAATTTACCCATCCCTAGTAGGGACACGAATTTCGATACGATACGATACCATATCGATACTTTTAGCATTCGATACCGATATTTTGTACTCGATAGTTTTAAAACGATATTTTTTTGGAATCGAGTACCAGAACCCTATTATCGTATCGAATGTCATAAACTCACATTACAAGGATAATGTTGTTAACAATTCTTCCCGATATAAATTGGGCTTTAAAGAGCAGAAAATTGTAATATACACCAGTAAAAAAATTATATGTGCAATAATTCAACTTCAACTAGTTAAAAGAAAAACCAATACTAGATCTTTGATGTTTCTTCCCAATAATTGTATTCATTCACTCAATCAAAGAACATAAAAAACTTTATAAACATGCATTTGTTTGTAACAAGATAATTTAATTGTACCATTTTGTTGAAATTTTCGTAGAAAATATTTATATGTGCAAAGAAACAAGTGTTAGGCTACCGACTGTTTTAAAAAATGTTTTAAAGATAATTTTATTTTTTTTGGTATTGGATTGTATTTCTATTGCACAATTTTACTTGTTTTACGCTTTTCGGCATATATTTTACCGAAATTTTGTAGTAAAATTTATATTATTTCCTCCTACATATTTTTGAAGTTTGGTTTATTTAAGTTTCAACACGTTATCATTCTGTTTTGAATAAGTAAAAATCTTGTTGGGAAGTAGATCTTACAAGTCCCCAGTGGTATAAAAGCCCATATTTAAAGCTAGTTACTCTAGAAGAAGGTATTTTTAACCGACTTCCTAAAAAGGAGGAGGTTATCAGTTCGCGGAATATTTTTAATTTTTATTATTTTTTTAATTTTTTATGTATGTTACCGCGTAACTTTGGACCACGTAAACCGATTTCGATGATTCTTTTTCTATTGGAAAGTCCGTGTCTTCGGTATCTTGCTCTTTATTTATTGTTTCTTCTCTTTTCTCCATTATTCTTAGACTTTCCAGCGTGTACCTAGTTCTTTCCCTTTTCTCTTGGGATGACATTGCCGCGGCTTATGTTTACAAAATTAATTTAAAAAGTTTTCAGTCTTGACTAAACTAGCACTCAAGATGGTATTGGATTTTTAGCAATTAAGTTTTTTAAAATGTTTAAATGTTAATACTGTGAGTATTGTCTTGTATCGA
>NW_023472738.1:0-2617 GCF_013731165.1 Rhagoletis pomonella
AAGTGTTTTCGGTAGCATTTTATTGCCTTCAAAATGTTTGAGACTTGAAGGTGGGAGAATGATCGCCAGTGATGCTTTTAAATTTACAACTTACATCAATATACGACAAAGTTTTTACATAAATAAAAATTTTAGTTTTTACATACGAGTAGTGATGGACGATTAATCGAATAACCGATTATAAATGGGTGTAATCGGATATTTTCATTCGGTTAACGATTTAATTGTATCAAAATTTTCTTTTCGATTAATGGAGCGATTAACCGGTTAATTTTCAAAATAATCGAAAGGAAATTCAGCATAAAAAATCTAATTAAAAAGCTGGAATTTTTTGTTTATTTTTAATAATATTGCGCATATATTAATTATATTTATACGTTTTTTACTAAAGAATAAGCTATATTAAAAAAATAACTAAAATTAAGTAACAAAAAAAATCTTGTCGTGCGCTATAATTTTGACATGGGGTGTAAGTCAGTTTTTTTTATAACTTATAAATGGTTTTTAGTAATTTTCGATTTTAATCGAAATGACCGATTAAACGGTTAATTTTTTAAGATTAATTGCGATTGTTAATCGAGTGCTTTCGATTAATCGATTATTTTTATTTTTTTGCCATCACTACATACGAGGCACGTCCAGAAAGTAAGTGTACTAGTTAGGACTATCGTGGCCGTAGGAATGGTTTTTCGGCACCGCCGTTTAGACTAACTCCACCCCTTCAAAACGAGACCAGTTTGAGTTTGAATGTTGACGTTGAAATCTTTCGATCCAGGAGCATCTCCTTCAAAAAAAAAACATCGAACCACCAAGGGTTCCGTGGAGTCGCCCGATACCTCGTAGTGAAACGGGGACTGCCTGCAGCACTAGTGATGTGCTGAATTATCGGTACCCAATACTTCACAAAGATTTCGGTATCCAATACTTCCTTCTCGGTACCCGATACCGATTCTTTACATTAAACCTTCGCCATCATATGTATTTCATGTATCGTTTTATCAGTTTTAACTTTAGTCGATCCAAGGTTCAAGAAAAATGCTTTGACGGATGAAGAAGCTCGTCAGGCCTAAAAATATAATATCGTTCGATTAATCTAGAACAAAAATTATTCAAATAAGTAAGAGTTTCTCTGCATAATTGCGATGAACCGACATACAGAGTATATACATTTTTAATTTGAAACAGTATTAAAAGCTCTATTCGGCTTTTTATCCGATTTTTTCCCATATTTTTGGACTATGTGCGCTTTTATTAGAAACCTAAATATTTCGGTAACGAGTATCGAAAGTATTGCATACTTTTTAAATGAGTACCGAGTATCGATCAATACTTAAAAGCAACGACTCAGCACATCACTATGCAGCACAACCATGACCCCATGACCAGACCCCACACGGCCAACGTCACGAAGCTGCTTCTGCACTTGTTTGGATGGGACGTTTTGAACCCCCTTTACATTCCCCTGACCAGCCGTTTATTAAAATTTAGAGAGCTCAGTAATGTGTTAATCCATTGTCGATACCAGTCTATTTTCAAAAAGCTGAAAAGTTACTTTCTCTAAAGGTAGGTTGGGTTATATGGTATGGTTATAGAGTTCACTCGGAGCCAAACAGAGCCATTTTAATGCCATTCATGAATTTAAAAAATCCTACTTTTACAGCGAATTCTAGTCGACCCTCTAATTTGGTTTTTCTTAAGCTATCTAAGTTCACGAAGAAGTGGTGAGAGTATTCTACCGCATTCTACATACCCTCTCTGCATCTCTACTGCTTTTGCAGAGATCAATGTGCGGGGTTTCGAGCCTGGCGGCCATATGGCCAATAGTTCAATAGTTTAGTACTCAGTTGGAAAGCAGAATGCTTTGTGTTTTTCGTTCATCAAGCAGTGTCCAAAGTGTAGTGTCTACATACTATAACTTTCTTTACAAAAATTTATTTACTAATCACTATGAATAGGTTAAATTAATTATTAAAATGTGCGTGTCATTTGAAGTAAGAATATGCCAAAAATTAGTCGGGCTAAATATTTATAAGCGCCAAAAAACATATTGGCGTATTTTGCAATGAACCATAGAAGAGCGTTGGCCTTGTCAGACGAGGACTGTTACTTAGAAAAAAACAAGCACGAAGAGAATAACTATTGAAAAATTGTATCAAATCAGATCTTAAAACGAAAACATATTTTATGCTTAAATCCTATCAAAAACATAAGGAATTCATACTTCGATTACTTTACTAATAAGTAAGGTGGGGAAGGTCTGCTGCTGGATGAGAAACTTGCGGTCCTTGATTTTTGATGCAGAAATGCATCTAGATGCTCCAGAAATATTTCTGAATCAAAAAAAAACAATTTTTTTAAAATGTCGCTTACGTTATTTTGGCGGCTAAGGCTCGATATGTTCTTTACCAAGAACCGTATAAAACCCTTATAAGAGCAAGATCTATGACTAGAGTCTTATGAAACCAATTGTTCTTCACACTTAAGATTTTTGTGTTATCAGGGAGGCATATGAAAATGTTTTCATTAAAATTTCATTAAAAAACAAGTAAAAAGTCTAAGTTCGGGCGGAGCCGAACATTAAATACCCGGCGCAAGTATTAAATACATATATGTTTTT
>NW_023472738.1:2627-3999 GCF_013731165.1 Rhagoletis pomonella
CAACGTTTTGCTTTTATGTGGCAAGCACAATAAAAATACCGAGTTTGGTACAAATTGGTAGAACGGTTACCGAGATACATATATGTGATCATAAGTGGCCGGTGCCACGCCCATTTTTCAAAATTTTATTATAGACGTATTTCCTGGTAAGGAATTGTTGCAAGCATCAATTTTGAATAAATTGGCTTTAATATTTACTGATTTATCGAAGATTTCGTATTTCTCCAAATTACCGTTATATGAGATGTGGGCGTGGTTATTGTCCGATTTTAAAAATTTTCGGCCATTTCGTATGTTATATCAAGGCCAACAACTGTGCCGAATTTTGAAGAAATTGAAGCAGCGGTTACCAAGATATACACATGTAACAGTAAGTAGGCGTGGCTACGCCCATTTTCCAAAAATTTACAATATTCTTATTTTTTGTCTAAAACTTATTGTAAATATCAATTTTGAGTGAATAATCTTCAGTAGTTACTAAAATATCGCGGTTTTCGTATTTCTGAAAATTACCGTTATATGGGAGGTAGGCGTGGTTATTGTCCGATTTTGCCCATTTTCAATACCATCTGTCCTACACCCGAAAGAAGTACACGTACCAAGTTTCGTTAAGATATCTTAATTTTTACTCGAGTTATCGTGTGCACAGACGGACAGACGGACGGACGGACGGACGGACGGACGGACGGACGGACGGACAGACAGTCACCGCTTAATCGATTTCTCGTTTCATCCTGATCATTTATGTATACATTTGTCTATATCTATCTCGATTCGTTTTGCCTGTTACAAACAACCGTTATGTGAACAAAGTTATAATACCCTTGTGCACAAGTGCGCTCGGGTATAAAAAATCAAACGGTTCATAATTAATAAAAAGAAAAAATTGTTTATTTAAATGATCTCATACTCTAATAAAAATCCGAGAAAATAAATATTTTGATTACTTAGCGGATTTTAGCCAACAAATTATTTATTAACTGCAAAAAATGTAAAAAGTTACTTTTTGTGAGTTCAAAATTTCGGAAATTTCTTCTCGAGATTTTCGAATATCATGTTGGAATAAAAGAATAGGCGTTCTTTACTTCCGTAAAGAATGTAAGAATAATTAAGATATAACCAAATAACTTTATAGCCAGTAAGTCTTCATGCCAACAAAGTATTTTCAAGCGAAAGGTTCGACAACATTGTTTTAGCTTCCTCAATACGCATTAACTTGAACTCAACATTTTATATCCAACATACCGTTACAGTAGAAAGTAATTTCCTTCAAAACCACAATAAAAACTATTAAAATTAAACACAAAATTTCATAAAGCTAAGCTTCTAATATCCTACAGAATCCGCGCGGTCAAAGCATTCATCGCTAAAA
>NW_023472739.1:0-3999 GCF_013731165.1 Rhagoletis pomonella
CTTGAGTTATAGGACATCGATTTGTATATTGAGTACCTCTTTCGGTAAGAGTGGCATAAATTACACTGGATCACAAATTTTAGTTTGGCTTTTATTCTCCAGACGCCACTTTCCAATTTCTGTGTAGAATTTCTCGGTGATTCCGAAAATCGAGTTAATTTTTTTTTCTATGGATACGTTTTCGTTATTCAGCGTAATACAAAAAGTGATTCCACTTAATCACTTATATCTTACGAACCAATTTAACAATCTTAATACGGCAAATGAAAGCTAATAAAATTCTACATAAACCATATATACATCTCCTTCCGATAGGACTTAACGTTTCTGACAAATTAATTAATCATTCCAGTTTTTTTTTTTTCATTTTTTAATCAAGTTTTAACGGAAGAAAAATTAAAAAATAACAGGTTCTGTGCCAAATTTTTGCATCTTTGCTAAAACCTGTTCTGTTGCAAAAAAACAAATCAAGCTGCTACTGAAGAAAATTGATGGATAAATAAAGAAATAATAGTGGTCAAATGAAAATACGCAAAGATTTTTGTATGAAATATGAGCAGTAAAGCGTGTTACTCTAGTGTACGTGGCGTATGAGTAACTTTCTTTCCTGCTCATTTCTTTCGATTTCCCAAAAAAAATTTCGAACACTTTTGGTAAGCAGTTTTCAGCACACCATTTGGAGCTTACTGTCTGGAATCTTTGAATGCGTTTAAGAGATGATGTGGTCATTTCATATGAAGTTTAAAATTCATTCGAAATTTCCAAAGCTTAAGTTGACGCCGAAAGCCGTAAGTCATTGCATCAACTAATTTTTTCCTGCGTCGTTGGCGGAATTTCTACCGACCTTTCTTCAGTAATTTTACGTTTCCTCGTCACCTTTCCAACCAATTTCTCTGAAAATTAAAACGAAACTTTTTAAGATTACTACAAGTACGTTTAATTTTTAGTTTTTTCAAAACCACTTACAATATCAAAAATGTATAGAAGCTTTGTTAAAGCTTAAACAGACGGCAGGGTTGATCCCGATTAACTCGGTCTTATTCCGGATCAACTGCAGTTAATTCCCGAGTTGATCCGGATCAACGCTGCCGTCTGTTTGTGCTTTTAGTCTCCTCGTACTTAAAGTGATTACGGCTTTAGTAACTAGCTATATATATTTTTAGTATAAAAGTGTCAAATCATTCCTTACCTAAGCTATTCGCGTGTACGTCATTGCGTTTAACCCTTAAAACCCTTTAACCCTTAAAACAAACCAACCCTAAACGCAAATCAAATATTCCAATGTGGTTTCTTCCTGCTAAAACTAAATACCTTATAACTACAAATATGTACAGGAAATTACAATGATTCATAAAATTTCGGTAACGCCACTTATGAGTGTTTGTTTTTTTGCTTACTTAACAACGTGCATGCATTTACTTAAGTCAACTACTGAGCAACTCTGGCTAAGTAGTGTGTAAACGGAAATAAGTGGTTTCCTTTGAAATTTCAAGTATGCTTTTATGTATGTATTTGCTTTTATGTGTTTGCTTTTGTGTATTTATGTTATGAGTTCATTTGTATATATATAGTACTGAATTTTAAACGAGGGTCTCTTCAAAAACAAGTTAAGAAACATCGAAATACGTAAGTGAGAAGAGTTTGAAATGCTAGCCGATAGGAATAATAGCCGAAACTTGTACAATAAAAATTTGTCGGCTTGGGGAGGGTTTCAAGACCAAATCGAATTTCTGCTGAAACGAGCATGACGCCCGGTCGACCGAGGTAAAAAGCTTACTTAAACTATGGAGGCAACACTTTTCCACGCTGTTGAACGATACACAAAAGAACTGCAGCTAGTGGGTAAAATTTCAGTCGCGTATGACTGAATTGGCCACCCGAACAGAGAAATTTCGCGGTTCAAAAATAACAGTGCTTCTGTGGAAACTGACGGCTATTCAACTGCACCCATTAACACGAAATCAGCTTTCTGAATGTTTCCTACAAGGTATTCTCGAACGAATTGCGCAAAAAGTTGAAGATTGGGTCTTACCAGTGGGGCTTTAGACTGGCTAAATCCATCACTGACCAGGTGTCGCCTTAAGCCAATTCTTGGAAGGCACCTGCGAGATGAGAATTGGCACTCGTCATCCCTTAGCCGCATTTGTTAGCACATTGAGTATCATTGAGAATTAGGATGATTCAATAAGACCGCAGATTTCCTTTCAAAAATTAAGCGCAAACGAATTTGTCGAAATTATTTTTATTCGATGGCATTTATGCAGTTATGAAATAAACAATATCCGTTAAATGCCCATCATGACTCTTCTGGCATGACAGAATGCGCGTGTCAAAATTGTCCAACACTTTTTGGCATTGACCATATTTTTCACGTGGCCCAATTGTGGCAAATGTCAAGATCTCAGGAACCATTTGACCTCATTGTTTTGTGAGATAATGCATCCTGACAGCTTCCTTCACAATAGGGCCATGTTTTCATGCGAAGTGTGGGAAGTGGCACCGCTAACGTTCACCGCTTACCGTAATAGCGTTACTAGCCACGCAAAAACTACAGCAAACAGTGACTCATTGTGGGTGCATAGTTTTTTCTTAAATGACATTTGGACTATCAGTACACTAAATAAAGAATTTTTGCTTGCTAACGTAATGTTCCAGACCGCGAAGTGCACTTCTTGCAGAATAATCATTTTCATAAAACGTTTCGATCATTTTTACGCGTAGTTCAAATGAGTATCGCTCCATGACCAAGTTTTTCAAAGCATGCAGAATCAATTGTCTGAAAATAAAATTTTAAAAACATTAAAATATCATAAATAATTGCTATCAAAGATCTGCATCATCCTTGAATCATATAGAGTACATAAAAGCCTACTTACTTACCCATTTAAAAATTCGCTCATTTCATTATTTTTCGTTTATAAATTGAAGTTTTATGATATTTATTCTTCCAAATTTGCTCTTCTCCATCCACATGTGAAATAATTGATACGATTTTTCATAAAATATTTCCTCCGCCTCAACATTGCAGCTCACCTCAAACAACTCAAAGCCGAATGCCACAATTTAAAAGCAATTTTGACAGATGGATACAAACGATATTACATCACTCAAATAAACCCAGTTAGAAAGTCATCAAAAATCGGCAACCGCAAGTTATAAATAAAATTGTTTACTAGAGCACGTACATATCGTATCTATAAAAGAGAATAAAATATTAGAAAAGTTACGCCTCACACCCACCTATGCACAAGACGGTGAATTATTTATGAGCGAATGACGGTGTCTAACAATCTAACCGCAAAGCAGGGCGCACACCACCTACAGACGCCGAATATGAAAGCGAACTCGGCATCGACGGTGAAACGATGAAATTGTGAAAATCTCAAAATGCTGAAACGTTAATTTCCAGATGTAGCACCAAATCGCATTTGTTACATTCGCGATTTTTATTAAGAATAGCCTAGGCAACCGCGGTGCAAAGACAGGTGCCGAAGGGAGACTGCATCTGATTAAGTCAAGAGACATTTTGACTAGTTTCGGCTATTTTTATTTTGTTTATTTAATGTTTATATTTTTTTTATAAAAGTTCAGCACCTTACCTAACCAGTGCCACATAAATCCACATCTCAAACTTCGTATAAAAATTATGAAAATACAAAAAACTTTTAGAAAAATTTTACTCGACAATTTCGTGTATATGGAGGAAAACGCACAACACCGTCAGCTAAAAAAATTATTAGAAATCAACACGATTTTCTAGCGTCTTGAAATTTACATTTTGGCGTACTTAAATCTAATGAGTTACAAAACTGCATACCCAAAATTTTCCTAAAAATTCTGAATAAAAAATTGAAAACATTTGGATTAAGTTTGTTGAATTTTCATAATTTTTGTACGAAGTTGGAAACGTGGATTTATGTGGCGCTGGTTAGGTAAAGTGCGTCTGTAAAATAAATATAAATAAAAGAAAAATATCCAAAACTAGTCAAAAAGTCACTT
>NW_023472740.1:0-3999 GCF_013731165.1 Rhagoletis pomonella
CTGCCGGCGCGCCACGGCGGTAGTGTAGCAAAGCTATTCCTAGTCTAGATATGAACCTCGTTGTAGGCATCATATCAAGGAGATACATTTAAAAGACTCCAGATGTCGCCCCGCCAGAAGAAGTTAAATATTGCGCCTAAATATATGCCATGCTACAGCGGAAATGGACGACACGCCATTTCTTTAAATAAAATTATCTTCTGCTATATGTACATATGTATGTTTATACAAAACGTAAGCAAACAACATTTTGCTTGCCAAGTCTTCTGTTCTCTTTCATTGCAAGTTGAATTATTTTAATATCTATTGAAAAGTTTTGTACATAAAATAAAATAACACTTTTTAATATACAACACTTTTATAAATGGACTAAAAATTATAAAATAAAATAATGTAAAACAAATATTTTTTAAAAACAAGCTTTTATTTAACCTGTACAATCAAAGGAATAAAATGAAGTAGTGTAACAAAAGATTTTTTAGCAAGAAAATTTTTTCAAAACTGCACTAAAATGAATAAAATAAAATAAGTTAAGGTCTCGTTAAAGTTACTAAAAGCCATGTAGTGAAAGGAGTTATTCAAATTCTAATGAAAATTACTAACAATTTGTACTAATTTACTTCGTTTTTAAAAAAGCTTGTCGGCGAATTCAACGTACATGCATAATTGGTTAGGTATGTATGTATATGTATGTATGCAGATATTTAAATGCCGGTTTGCTATTCGCGCGACAAGCTTTTTTAAAAACGAAGTAAATTAGTACAAATTGTTAGTAATTTTCATTAGAATTTGAATAACTCCTTTCACTAAATGGCTTTTAGTAACTTTAACGAGACCTTAACTTATTTTATTTTATTCATTTTAGTGCAGTTTTGACAAAATTTTCTTGCTAAACAACCTTTTGTTACACTAATTCATTTTATTCCTTTGATTGTAAAGGTTAAATAAAAGCTTGTTTTTAAAATATATTTTTTTTACATTGGCTGCATTTCTTTATACATTCCGGATAATCCCATTTCACAGCCGGAATAAACAGAATGCGTTTGAAATATACGTCAACATATCATCAGGAACGTTCTAAAGAATAAATAAACAAAAAAGTTTAGTCCAAACGTTCAGAATGAATAAAGAAATGCAGCCATTATTTTATTTAATATTGGAACACTAGCTCCTTAAAGGCAGTGTCACATTGAGCTTTTGCCCAAAATTTTGTACAAATTGTAATTTTATTTATCCGAATCACGAAAAACAATTTGTTAAAATTGTTCAATAGAAATTCTCTGTATTGTACCAATCGTGTGACTACAACAAACCCCAATTTTTTCGTGTTGTACCAATAGCGCAATATAAAAAAACGTCCTCAACAGAGCATGAGAGTGCGGAAAGGATAATAATATGCATTTACTTATATTTCCAAACATTTTATTGCCTGTTGCGGATTTCACTCCGTAAGCAATTATCCAAAATTCTTCAGAGTCGGATGGAATGGTTTTGAGAAGAGTTATTAAATGGGAAAGTTAAAAGATTTAAATATTCAGTTTCCGCTGCTTTTCTTGCCTTCAAAGTCAAATAGTGAATTGGCAGGTACTTGAAAATCGCCCTCTTGTGATTCACACACTTTTATGGTGACAGAATCAAAGCTTTTTTAAAAGTATTTAATTGACTAGGTAATCGTTTCAAAAGTTCTTCGATTAGGGTGATTAAACATTTTTGACAGTCTTTTAATATGCTTCTTAAGTCAAGTTTATCACGCATTGCATTAGCCTCTTCTGTAAAATTATCGTGGAAAACTCAGTATTGTATAAATGTATTTGAAGGGAAAAATCGCCAAAAATAGCCAATGGCGATTTCCTAAATTTTTAAGCGCAAATATCCAAAAAAAAAATCGCCAAATTGGCGCGAAGTCGCCAAATCTGTACACTCTGGTACCAGTGTCGGGAGTCTTCGGCTCTGCTAGTGTCGCAGTATCACCAGTGTCGCCAGTGTCACCAGTGTCGCCAGTTTGAATTATGTTTTTTGATGTGTATACATCTTTGGTTTCGGTAGGGGTAAAATTTGCGAAGCTGTAACGCATAGCCCAGCACAAAATTTCGAAGGGCTTAGCATGTGTATTTCAGCATAAAATTTTTATTTTCATTAAAAGCACCCTGCGTTTGCTTGCCAAATGGTTGCATACATTTAGGCATATGCATAGTAAGAGGAAATGCGCTACAATTGATTATTACTTCCGATTATTTAAACTCCCCACATGCATTTTGATATTCGTAGATGGTGTTAGGCATAGGTTTAGTAGTCTATTTTGATAAAAAAGCAAGGCGAAAATTATTATAATATTATATTAGATTATATTCCGAAAATAAAAATTAATTTAGGAATATATACTGTGGCGAATACTGCGGCAACACAAAGCGAACAACGAGAAATAGGCAGAATGTTCGAAGAATGACGTAGAATGTTCCGCAAAGAGAAACGTCAAGTTGGATGAACACTGCGAACAGCGAGAGAAAGAGAATGAGCGATAAACTTCAGAACGTTCTAGAGTTGCGATAAGTGTGAGCGCAGGTATATAAGAGCCACGACACAGCGGAGTTGGGACAGTTACAAGTCAGCAAGCTACAAGTAAAGTGAGCGGAGAATTGAGTTGCGAATAAGCAAGCTATAAGTTTAATTGTGTTAACAAGTAGTAAAGCGTTGTTATTGCTTTAAAAAGTATTGTAAAGTGTTTTTACTGTATTAGCAAGTATTGTTAATTGTTTGTTGTACAATAAAGTTAATTGTACTACAATTCGGTCATCGTTAGCATTTATTTAACAATCCAGCGATACGAGCCCGAGTATATTTGGGTACTCCCTCAAGGTTTCGAGGATAATCGTAACAATACAAATATAAATACTCAAACTATAAGCTCAAAACAATAACTGATGCGATGTTTCCAAGATATTTTAACGCTCTTGAGTCACAAGTATATACAAGTATATTTTATCAATCATACCGATCATTTCATTTATTAAAAGAATTAAAAATGAAAATGAATAAAAAATTATATCAGCAAAATGAATAAAATTAAGTGAAATTAATGTTTAATTTCTAAGCTAACCTACATTTGTATGTATGTAACTGAATCGCCCAATAATAGCTTTACACATAAAAAGATTATCCTAATTTTCGAGCTTAACTCCCTAATCTGTTATTAGAAAAAGAGATTAGCTATGCAAAATTATAATTAAAAATATCGCAGATTAAACCGATAACTTTTGGGTGTCCAACCTAGTTTTATCGATTATACTTGCGAAGAAGAAGAGGAATATCAAATGTTAAAGTAAAAAAATTGGCGCTAGTAAGGAAAATAGGTTTGTAAAGGTATTTTTAATAAAATAATTAGTTAAAATATATTTAAAAGGCATAATATGTGTTGCAGGAAAAAGTGACCACGGTGGCACAGAGAAGAAGTTTAACTTTTCCTCGAGTTGTGGGAATAGCAAGCACAGCTTGCTATGCTTTGATTGAGATTATATTTATATGTAAACGTACTTTTATGTTTTGCCGTTCGCATATGTTTACACATCAAATTTCATGAGTACCTAGTACTCACGCCTTTTTTTTTACATTATTTTATTTTATAATTTTTAGTTCATTTATAAAAGCGTTGTATATTAAAAAGTGTTATTTTATTTTATGTACAACATTTTGCAATAGATATTAAAATAATTCAACTTGCAATGAAAGAGAACAGAAGACTTGGCAAGCAAAATGTTGTTTGCTTACGTTTTGTATAAACATACATATGTACATATAGCAGCAGTTAATTTTATTTAAAGAAATGGCGTGTCGTCAATTTCCGCTGTAGCATGGCATATATTTAGGTGCAATATTTAACTTCTTCTGGCGGGGCGACATCTGGAGTCTTTTAATTGCATCTCCTTGATATAATGCATACAATGAGGCTCATATTTAGACTAGGAATAGCTTTGCTACACTACCGCCGTGGCGCGCCGGCAG
>NW_023472741.1:0-3999 GCF_013731165.1 Rhagoletis pomonella
ATGGAAGATATATGTTGTAGTCACCCGATCCTTGTTATTTTCACTGTGAAAATGGTGCGAAATTTCATGTTCCTAGCTGCATAAATGGAGGAGTTATGATAAAAGACCTCATATCTGAACAATCAGTTGTATGGGGGCTGCAGCTTATAGTGACCCGATCTTTGTTATTTTCGCTGTAAGTCTTCTCTTGATAATGAGTGAAAACAGCGCGAAATTTCATGGTCCTAGCTACATAAATGCATGAATTATAACGAAAAATCTCATATCTGAACAATCAGTTGTATGGGAGCTATAGGTTATAGTTATCCGATCTTTTTAATTTTCACTGTAAGTTTTCTGTTGATAATTATTGAAAACAGTGCGGAATTTCCTGTTCCCAGCTATATAAATGGAGGAGTTATAACGAACAATTTTATATCTGAACAATCAGTTGTATGGGAGCTATAGGTTATAGTGAACCGATCTCTGTAATTTTCACTATAAGCATTCTGTTTATAATGGGTGCAAGTGCTGCAAAATTTCATGTTCGTGGCTGCATAAATGGAGAAATTATAACGAAAAAATCTCATATCTGAACAATCAGTTGTATGGGAGCTATATGTTATAGTGGTCCGATTCTTCCGGTTCCGACAAATGATTAATACATTATAAAAATACACCCACCTACCAAATTTGATCAGGATATCTCGAAAACTGAGAGACTAGATTGCATACAAACAGACGGACAGACGGACAGACGGACATGGATAAATCAACTCAGCTCGACGTTCTGATCATATAAGTATACATTTTAATGGGTCTATCTCTTTTTGTTCTGGTACTTACAAACATCGGACCAAAGTTATAATACCATTTCATGCTCATGAAAGGTATAAAAAAACGCCAAAAGATTATTTTCCCTTCTTGTTTACCTGTTCCATTGCTCAGGCTTGGATCGTTGTTGGTGCCCGACTGCACGGCATCGTACATTGGATTCGAGAAATCACGCGTTTTAGCCGTATTCACGGTCTGCAGATTATAGCCCTCAATGGGAGGTACATCATTGGATGGATCCGCCGCAGCGCCACCCGGAAAACCAGGTGCGTTGAACTCAACGTTTGTGCCATGGCGGAACGTAACACTTTGTGATGATGTTAATGTCGGTAGACGCGCCAATTTACCGCTGCAAGTAAGTGAAGAAAATATTATCTATCACATTTTTTAAAAAATAGTTCATCTTTAACTTACAATGGCTTCTTCCGTATGACATACCACGCGCCACCCGCTGTCAGCAACACCAGCAGTATCACCATTATCGGTACCACAACTGCTGTTACATTGGCACCGCCGTGACCGAATGCGCCGGCTACACTGCGATCACAATGCTCGCCCTTGAAGTCAGGCTGGCATTCACAGTATAAATCGCCACGTTCATCTTCGCTGCATAGACCGCCATTCTGGCATGGGCAAATACGTGGCGCAGGACGTGGTCGCTCCGCTGCAGCGTCACAAATCACTTCGGCAGTGCTGCGATGCGATGGCAGTGGTCCGGAATTATCTGGACAAGCGCAACGATGACCGCCAGGTACCAGCAGACACAAATGCGAGCAACTGGACTCATAGCATGGATTGCGTAGCGAAGTATTGTAACGTTGCTCATGATAGACCTTCAGACCGGACGGATTGACGAGGTTACGATGAATGATTACCTGCACGCCACGCCCGAACTTATCTTGACGTATCACTTCGCCGGAGTCTCGCGTTACCCAGTACATGGTGGATTCGAAGATATCCAAAGAGATGGGATGACGCAGCTGATCGCCCTTTACTATCACCTTGCGGCGCGAGCCATCGTTACGCATCGATTCGATGGTGTTCAATTTTGTATCCACCCAATAAATGATATGATCTTGCGAATAGTCAATTGTAAGGCCAGTAGGGTGACGTATTTGCTCCGTGATGAGCGGGCGACGTTTCGAGCCGTCCATCCAAGAAACTTCAATCTTCGGCGCTGAACCGGCATCAGCCCAGTAGGCCCGACCCAGTTGTGGATTCACTACAATGGATGTGGGTACCTCGAGACCGGCATTTACTATCGAACGTCTGTAGCGTCCATCCGTTTTGGCAACCATAACGCGACCACGTGGTTTTGAGCCAGTGCGATCCACTTCAGTCCAGTAGAGATTCGATGCCAGCCAATCTATGGCAACCGCTGTCGGTTTAGAACCTCCTTTCATATTCAAGTCTTGCGCAAAACCAATCTTCGCCTGTCCATCCAAGGCATTCACCATGTACGAGCGCTTGATTGTCTTGTCATAGCTGTCCGCCCAGAAAACGATTTGTTGCTGCGCATCATAGTCCAAAGCTTCGATGCGTTTCTCGGCTGCAATCACATCGAATTCCTCCCGCTTCTGCAAATCCAAGCCACGTATTTCTGGTCCGTTCGCGAATACTAGCACAATGTCCTCCTTCTCAGCTCTGCATACGCCAGATTGACTATCCACCAAACGGAAACCTTCACGACACGAGCACGAATATGTGCCATTGAGGTTTTGACACATATGCGAACAGGTATGTTGGCGCGTTATACATTCGTTTACGTCCAAGCAGCGCTTCTTGTTCTCCGCCGAGATAATATAGCCCGGATAACAGGCGCAGATGTAGCCGCCATCGGTCAGATTGTGACAATGATGCTCACAACCGCCGCGTGTCAGTTCCGAGCAGGTGTTGGTGTGGTGACAACCTAACTCATCCGAAGCATCGCCGCAATCATCGGAGTAATCACAAACCTGGGCGCGCTCAACACAATTCTTATTAGCGCATTGATATTGCGTGTAAAGATCACATGGTTTCTGTTTATTGGCACACAGCGTCATATTATTCTCATCGGAACCATCACCACAATTGTCCACACCATCACATATCTGATAGCGCGCCACGCAGCGGTGATTGGCACATTGGAAGCGGCGCAACGTATCACAATTAAAGTCCGTGCACACTTTAACATCCTCATCCGAACCATCACCACAGTCGTCGGTACCATCGCACAGATCAGAAGGCGAAACGCAGAGGTTATTGTTGCACTGGAAGCGCGACTCAGGGCAGTAGCGACCGCCAGGGAAGCGTGGTGGACAATCAATTTCATCAGACATATCACGACAATCGCGATCACCATCGCAACGGAAGTACGAAGCGATGCAGTGACCAGACATGCACTGGAAGGTGCCGTTCTTGCACTGATAGCCCTCACAGTTCATCTCATCAGAGTTGTCGCCACAATCGTCCTCATGATCGCACTGCCAACGCGACGAAATGCATTTGCCATTAGCGCAGTGGAATTCCGACTCTGAGCACTCACGATATTTACCCTTGCAAATGGCGTCACTCTCATCGCTGCCATCGCCGCAATCGTCCGAGAAGTCGCACATCCATTGTCTATAGCGAAGAGAAGGACAAAATATTAGAAAATTAACACTCTGAAGGCTATGCTATTAACCTACTTTGGTATGCAGCGATTATTGGCGCACTTGAAGTCCGTTTCCGTTGAGCATTTCGGGCAATTCTCTGGCAACTCATCGCTATTGTCGCGACAGTCGTCTTTGCCATCACAGAAGAGCCACTTCGGTATGCAGCGGTAGTTCGATTGACCGGGGCAGCGTTGCCAGCCAGTGGTGCAGTTGCGTTGGCGGCACATGTAGGCTGGCTCGTCGGAATCATCGCCGCAATCATTGTCGAAGTCGCACATCCACAGTTTCGGTATGCAGCGGCCATTCTTGCAGCTGAATTCCGTTTCCGGATCGCAGGCGCGCTTATCTGAGGAGTGAAAAAAATTAAATATATAGTCAAAATTAAACTTGGCTAGTACTTACGACACACAGCCGGATCTTCATCACTGCCATCCTTACAGTCGGCATCGCCATCACAACGCCAACTATCGAGTATACAGCGTCCGCTGGATTTGCATTTGAAGTCGGATTCGGGGCAGGGAAGATCGCAATTTTGTTCATCGCTGCCATCGCC
>NW_023472742.1:0-3999 GCF_013731165.1 Rhagoletis pomonella
TGCATTGAACTGCTGTAAAATAGTTGAAGGTAACCCCAATGCAGATAAACATACATACATATGTATTTTCTATTAGGGTGAGTTGGAGCGCTTCAAATAACATACGTATGAATTTAGCTACATACTTATTTACATACATATATGTTTGAGCAAATCTCATGAAAAAAACGCTAAAGCATTCTTCTTGCATATATTTCAATCAACGGAAACCCCGAAATAGGTACCAACAAAATTAAGCAAGTATCCGAACAATTTTAGCGCTAAAACGTTTATTTAGGCAAAAAAGTAGTGAAATTAATTATTTTTTCATAGTCACTCGAAAAAATCATATTTTTTAATAACCTTGGAAAGTTTTCATATAGAATGTTCATATTAGAGGCAATAGGCGTTAGCATCAAATACAACATATCTGTGAAGTATCATGAGTGTGCCACGCCGGAAAAAAAACAAAAAAAAAACATGCATAATATCTATCGCAGCTTTGTTGTAATTTTTTAAATTTTACGATTTTTTTTTTATTTTAATAATTTAAGATACTTCAAAATGTTAAAATTAAACGATGAAGCTTTGCTTCTTGCCATATCGAACAAATCTAGTGTAATACAAATTAAAAAAAAATAATTACATCGTGTAAAAATGACTATGACTAAAATTCCATTCCACTCTAGAGATTTCCTCTGGAGCAATCATGAAGCACGACCTGAGATATTTAAACATGAGCCTCGCAAAGGCAAGGCTGCTGAGAAGTTAGTGCTGAGATGATTCCACTTCATCGTCCTCCATACAGTTGCGGCACATCGGGTCCGCAGCAATATTAATCCGTACCATAAGAATTCGCAGGGGCAGTTCCCAGTCAGAACCCCCATAACAACCGCCTAGTAAGCTGCAGAAATTTCCTAGACCGCTCACGATCAACTATCGGCTTAAAAAAAACCTTACAAGTTTGCATGTCGATGTTTCCGCCCAGCGCGTTCGCTGAGTCGACTAAAAGCCCGTTTGTCCAGAAGCAGTCCACAGGTTGCCATAGGTACCCCCATTAACTTCCCTTTCGCTTGTGAGGGCGTCTAAAGTTCCCTGCCTGGACAGTTCATCGGCACAGCAGTTTCCTGCAATGTCGCTGTGCCCCGTAACCCAAATCAATCTAATGTAGAAGTAGTTCGAAGCAACACAGAGAGAAGTCACGCAGTTCCTGACTAGTTTTGATCGTATCATCAGAGATCCCAGCCACCTCTGCCTGAAACACGATCGGTTACTACCGGTATGACATTGAATTTTCCTAAGATATCTGAGTGCCCATACTCCATAGAGAGAGAATCCAGCATGCGGGCCGCAGCAGCTTTGCATGCAATGCCCACTTGTACGCTGCCAAGCATCAGGTTTAAAGCTGGTGTTGGAGCTGAGCGAAGTACTCCACTAATACTAATTAGGGATGCCCTTTGCACCCAACCAAGCCGCTTAGCTGGAGTAGATCTTTCATACATACAGCCATAAGATAACCTTGCATATGGTCGTACACAGTATTCAGAAACTTACTTCTGACTTACTTACAGCCTCTCTTTTCCAGCTCCTCCAGGATGCCATTAATGACAATGAACCAGAGGAAAGGTGAGAAAACCCCCGTTTTCGGGGAGTCTTACGCTATAGAGGGGCAATGACCTTTTTGTCGCAGAGTATGTGTAAGATAAATGCAACTAGGTTGGACTGAACTCTGAGCTTGCTTAGGGCATTTACAAACACCACGGGTAACACATTATTAAAGGCCCCCTCAATATCCAGAATGCACCAAACCTCGAAGTCTTTGGCCTTCCAGAGACTCTTCTATAACCTTAACAATAGAATGCAGGGTGGATTTCACGGACCTGCCCTTCAAATAGGCATACTGAAAGAAGCTTAATCTCTCCATCGGTATCCTAGACTAAGCATTTTTACTTTACATACCGTTTTTGCTTTTCAACGCTATTTTAGCATTGGCCAAAGTTCTTATAATGTCTTCTTTATTTTTTATGAATCTGGGTGTAAATCTTCAAGACCTTTTTGAAGTGTAATTTTCAGTGAGCTAATAATAGCTTTAATATATATATTTTTTTTTTGGTGACGAATTTTTGCGTTTTTCCCATGTAGTATGAGTTCCTTATGAAATAAAATTTGGAAAACCGTTCGTAACAAAATTACAAATAACTTTTATTATTTTTTCAACTTCTACCACATTTTATGAAAAAATTTTATAATAGAGTAGTCTCTTTTAGTCATTACTTTGAAAAGAATTTTTAATTTCAAGTAAAACAAGTTGCCACTCATTAAGATCGACAAAAAAAAGTATGAAGTTATGCCATCTTTTATAGAGACAAATTCAAATTTTTCCATACGAGTTATTGAAGCCTCCAAAATTAGTCCAATTCAACTGATTAAAATTTTCTGTGAAATTACATGGAAGGAATTTTGAAGAAATTTTTAGAAAATTCATATCTTCTAAAATGGTCCATTGATTTTTATAAATGATACCTGGATTTTCTTGGCATTAAACATTCCTTTTGAAGTAATGACTAACAGCAACTATTTTCTTTTGAAATTTTTGCATAAAATGTTGTAGAATTGAAAAAAATAATAAAAATTGGTGAAAGTTTCAGATTTACTCCAAAAAATGTATACATAAATATTTACAATGCGTTCACAAAGCGTATTATATCCTTAAATAGTAGAAATATTCTTCTTTCCAAAGCCATATAAAAACTTAAAACTTAAACTGCAAAACTGGTTTTTAAGAATAAGTTGAGAAATTGAGGGTGTTGAGAAAAATTTTTAACGCAGTTTCGTGAATTACTCGACTAGCCCTACGACCTGTACTAGGTCACTTAAGAAGTTCATAATCAAATTTGTTGAATTTTCAAAAAAAAAATTACATAATTTAAAACTTTTGTTCACATGGCTTTGCTTAAAGCTTGGACAATATTTTTATAGTAAAATTACAAAAAAAGAAATAAGTATATCTTGAAAAAATTTGTGAATATTTGAAAAAAAACTGCACGCGATCACGTCACTACACATACATAAGTATGTATGTGTTTTCACTACTGCACAGAACATGAACGCGTGCAAACTTGTTTCAAAAATTTCCCTTCTTGTTGTTCACTATTCATACATGCACTTTTTAATTAAACTCAGCATATTTTTTGCCCATAAATCTTTGTCATCTGCAAACACCTCGATGGGAAAATCACACACGTCACATACATATGTACGTATGTATGTAAATGTAAGCAGTTTCCATTGGTGCTTCTTTTCGCTCAATGTCAACCAGTCAAGTACCGTTACATTTTAATTTGCCTGCAACAGTTGTTTGCTGGGAAACCATCCATATTTGCATTTCTTGCGATATATTTTGAAGAGCTGACCAGCAGTTGTTATTATACTTGCCTGTGTCATTTGCCAATCAAAGCGGTCTAGTTGACCTCTAAACTGGAATGTATGAAACAAAATGATGTGTAAATGCAAAAAAAAAACAGCAAGAACAACAGCAAAAGTATGAAATGCCTCAACAACATCTAGTCTGACATCCGCCTTCTATTGTTCTTTATTGCTTTTTGTTGTTGTTTTTCTAACTTAGTGTGCGAGAATGCATTTACCAGTCATTGGAAAAGTTGTTCCTAGTCATTGCTTGTCATTGCTGTAATAAGTAAATACCTGCAAACACTCTTAACTAAGTTGCAATAATTGTTATTCTTAAGTATTTTGTCGTTTTCTGCTGTGTAATTGTGTCTTTCTTCCAAAGCTTAAGTTCAATGTCAAAATTAGCATAAAGTACCGTTAAGCAGTAGTTAAATCGCCACCGTCGTCGGACACATACATATGTATGTACATATATGGGACGTTCCATACCGAAATGGATGGGGCTCACACTTGATGTGATTTGATTAAAATTTTTAGGGTTGATAGATAAACATAAAAAAAATATATATGAAATTTGTGCTTGATTAATACAATTTTAAAAACTTTACAGTA
>NW_023472743.1:0-3998 GCF_013731165.1 Rhagoletis pomonella
TTCAAGTCGGAATGTAAAAATTCTGTTGAATTTAATGTTGATAACATAATACAATGTTGAGCAACATGAAATGTGATGTTCTTTGTGAGCAAATAAACGAAAATATGGTAAATCTTCACATAATTTTCATTAATTTGTAATTTTTGTTAAATTTTTTATCTTGTTCTCCTTTTATGAAGATGCAAATACAATTTAAAATAATGATAGTTTGGCATAAAGTTTACACACATATGTACATGCATACATATACTGGCAATCAAAAGTGAGTGCATGGTGTTTTTTGCTTAATATTTGCAATGTTTTTCAATTAATTTTTTTTTATTATCTTTTTATAAAAATGTGGTTCATGCTTTAATCAAAACTATACAAGTCAAACTTTCAAACTTTACAAAGAACATAGAAAAATTCAACGAATTCTCGTCTAAATTTTGACCTGTTTAATCTGAGTTTTTAGAAAAATTTTGAGTACGCAGATAGATCGGTTTTTTAGTTCTAGTGGAACAAGATCAAGTTTTAAGCGGCTAAAAAATCCGGTTGATTTTTAATGATTATTTATTGCTGACGGCTTTTTGCACTTTTTACCAAATAAAAGTGAATTTCTTGTAGAATAAAATGCGCATGACCGTTTGCAAACAAATAAAAAAATTAGCGCTATTTTTTACAAATTGCACTTGCTATATGCATAAAACCGCAATTCCCGTCGAAAATAACATAAAAGTTTAACTTAAAAACATTGCAAATATTAAACAAAAAACAGGATGCACTCACTTTGCCAGTGTACATACATATTTGTGTTTAAAATTAACTACTTATGAAATAATTTTTGTGGCACGAACATATACTTACTTGCGCTTTCTAAAAATGGGAATAAAAATTGGATTCGCATAAACTTTTAATTCCAATAACTAATATTTTAGTGAAAATATTTACAATAAAGCTTTCAGTAACCTTTGGCAAATTTGAGCGATTATGTGAAATTATGCATGCGTCTGTACCTACATATCCATTTATATTATTTTAAACAAAGCTAATAGTAAAATTTAAAATGGAATATGGATATGACAATTAAAAAAAAAAAACAAAAAAAAATTATTACTTGGTCCGTCCGGGATTTGAACCAAGACAAACGGCGAGACGCCAAAAAGTGGCATCGCCTCTAGCGTACACGCCACGGCACATTACTGAAACGGCAATCTCTAAATCACTACATATATGAAATTTTTCATTCGTCCAAGGAGACAAACGCATAAATATGTGTGCATTTATAAATGTAAATATGTGCATAAATATGTACGATTGTTCTGCTTTCGTCTTCCCCTCGCCGTCCTCCAACCATTGACAAATTATTAAATTTCTGCGAATTGCCACGACGCCACCAAAATTAACCCTTGGTTGACGAAATATTTAGGTTTTCGCATAAGTTTACATTTAATAAAGCCATACTCGTACATTTTATATGGAGAAGAATATTAATTAATTTAAAATTCTGCATGTAACCATGTTCTCGACGATACATGTAACTTTCATCAAGATTAACCATAAAAATTGTGCTTCATTAACAGATGGAACCAGCTGAAACCAAAAAAACTATGTCCGCAAAATGGGTTAAAAACCAACTGGAATTGACATTTTTTACACGCATACATGCATACATTCATATACACATCTACAGTGGAGTAGCACTAGCTTGGACATTGCATTGCTTGTACTTTCATGTGTTTGAATCTTTTATGGTACTGAAGATTTGCTTACGGATGAAAAATATTAAAAATCGTCCATGCATATATGTAAATATACTTTTATAAACGCTTTGAAGTATAGAAATTTTTAATATTAAAAAATAAATAAAATAATTTTTTTGTATATATATAAAATTTGTTCAAGGCACATTGACCCACCTGTACAAAAATCGTGGCGCGTAATGGACAAAAATTTTACAATTTCGGACCGAAAAATGTGAAAACGAGCTAAGTTGCCACGTTACATCTGTGAACTTCCGATAAAACCAAAAAAATTAATGTATTTTCCTGCAGAAAACGTACACTTTTATTTAATGTTTATTAAAATGACACTTTAAAATACTAGTTAATGATTGAAATATTGGTATGGAACAGAGAAATAGAGTGTTTTGTCAAAAATTACCAAAAATTGCCAAGATTCGAGATAACTTACTTTACTGGTTATAGAGAAATAATTGCCACTTTTCACTTGGCTGGCCGAGATTTCTTCATTTTAAGATTTTAGAATTTTTGTGTCGGATTGACAAAGTTGCGCTTGTTGGTGATGAATTTGCGGGGAGATGTGCTGCGGTTGTTTTTATGAATGAATTTACTTGGCCTTGAGAAATATGCGCATGCGTTTAGGAATGAAATAGTTATTGTTGTATTTGAATATGCGCGTAATTATGTATGTATGTATGTATGCTGCCGTGAGTTGTACATATGGACATTTGTATATATGTGCGTGGTACGTAGACAGCCACGATTGAGAGAATACAAAGGTTGCGCCGATCTCAGACCGCTATTCCTCTCTTAACGAATTTGACAGAATCGTTGTTTGCACGACGTCACACTGGTGCAACTTGTTTACATTTTCCTTGCAACATTTTTTCTTCTTCTTCTTCCATTCTTGCTCACGTTTTGGCAATTCTCTCTCGCAATTGCACCAGTGTGACGTCACACAAAAGTTATTCTCAAAAATCCTCTCTAATCGGCGCAATCTTGTATTATATCATTCTTGGTAGACAGCAATATGCACGTATTTATGGATGTACTTATATATGCATGCAAAAACGTTGTCAATTAATGGAGCATGTAGTACATATAGATACATATATGTATGCGTGGGAAATGCATTTTCATTTGACTCCAAAACTATTGGGGCATACCTATTAGTAGACGAAATAAAGTCGACTCTTAAGTTAAAGTTTGTCAGCCCCAAATAAGAAGAAAGTTAGTATGTACTTACATATATGTAATATTATGTGCAGGTGCAAGAACGTTATCAATAAATGATTTTGGATTATGTGTATGGGGTACATATTTACATATGTAAGTACATACATACATACATTCAGCTGCCATCAACAAATTATGTTTATTTATTTTTAATGATTTTCATTTAAAATATAATTCAATCTGGAACAGAAACCACAATAATAAAAGTTTAAAAGCTTGCACAAATTGCAAAAAAATGAATCAACCTTCAAGAAATGGTCATCCAAATTTTTTATTTGAATATTTAATATATTTTCGGGTATGCAGTATTGTAGTCCATTCAATTATATTATAAGAAAGTGCAAGTTTCAAGTTGTTAAAAATTACCGTTGATTTTTTAGATTTTTTTGTTGGGGTGTTGCTGTTTATTTTTCATACAAAAATTGGTTCATGTGTTATATGGAAGAAAATGCGAACACCCTCCACAAAAAAAAAATTCTAAGAAATCAACGGTAATTTTTAACGACTAGAAACTTGGACTTTAGTGTACTTGATTGAATGGACTACAATACTGCATACCCGAAAATTTTCTAAATATTCTAATTAAAAATTTTGAAATTTTTATAACAATTTTTTGAAGTTTGATTGATTATTTTGCAATTTGTGCAAGCTTTTTAACTTTTATTGTTGTGGTTTCTGTTATAGATTGAATTATGTTTTAAAGGAAATTATTAAAAATAAATAAATAAACATAATTTGCAAACAATATCATTTTGAATTTCGTTGCTAATTAGTTGATCACATCTGTATGTACTACAAGTATCCATATGCGCATGCCTGGGAAATGGATTTGCATTTGACTCCAGAACTATTATTTACAAATAATATCTACGAGTATTGCAGTAAAAGTCAAAAACAACTTTGAAGTTAACAAGTGCATTGCTTTGTAAATTTTTTTGTTAATGCGTCCATCTTTAAAGTGAGTTTGTGAAAAAACTAAGGCAGTTAGAAAACTGGGATTTGTTGCATTGAAAATAGTGTATAAGAATCGTTAAAAAAAAA
>NW_023472744.1:0-3998 GCF_013731165.1 Rhagoletis pomonella
GTGTATTCGATGACGAAAAGTCCGAGGAAATCATAGAAGATTGCATGGCCACTGGCATGATTCTGTATTTTCATAGAAATAAAGAAAATAATGTGAACATAAAAATACATCAATTACCCAATAAGCATCTCTGTAATGGCTCAGTTATGCATACTTGGCATTGCTTGAGAGTTGTCACATAAGGAATCTGTTAAATGAGCTTTGCATGTAAGCGGTTACCTAATGCACAGCATTGATATGTACGTAAAAATGACATGCTATGCAGTGCAGTGCAAAGTATGCATAACTGAGCTATAAGTGTTTTTAAAAGTGAAGAGAGCTTCAAGGCGAATTTAATAAGGTGGTATAAGTAAAAAATTACACTAAAAAATTATATATGGTATTCATACTGTCATTGGTTTGAATTACAACAAACACATCAGACTCTCCATAGCGAAAAACCCAGCTGTCGCTCCAACACCATCTTATCAAATTCGCCTTGGTAAGCTTGCTAAATTAAGTTTTAAATAAACGTTTGTAGTATTATGTTTATCTTATGCTTTTAAAATGAACCTTTTATAAGTGTTGGGCGCGAATATTTATAAATCACTCAACTTTAAAAGTAAAACGAAAATGTTTACGACAAAACCGAAAAAATTATCTCTTTTTTAAATGCATTATAAATTTATATTCTCACGTTTATATAATTGAAAAAATATAAGTTTTGAATCGTTTGTTTATATTTTTGGGCAATATAGAACCTTAAAAGAGAGCCACACTGAGTTGTCAATCACACCTTTTTTAATACACCTTGTGTAGACAATCCCTCTAAGGCGGATTCCATGGTGAATTTATACCGATCGTAGTCATGATAAAAACATAGTAAGGTAAAACCGTTCTCTCAATTCGTCGGCTATGAATTTTTTTTTTGAAGTTTGCCAACATTTTAAAATCATATAAAATCGAGAGTAAAAAAAAAGGAATTGTTCAAAGTTGTTGTTGTTTGAGATTGAAAATGAGAATGTGTGTGTGTGAGTTTGTTTGTAAAATTTTAAAATTAAATTGTTTGCAAACGTCAGGAATTCGAAAAATTACTCTCAGCGGTTCTACCTTGCTGTTTTTTTTTTATCATGGGTGTAGTAATTAGAGCGAGAAGAAAGATTTGCTTTTACAAATTTTTATAAGATAACCAAATGTCAGGAAAATAAAGCGTTAAAGCTTTTTTATTAAGTACTTCACCTGTTTATAATTTCACCATGGTGGGTTCATCGTTCTAGTTCTGAACTTTTTGTTCCATGTGGTTGTTGTTGTATTTCTATCTTTGTGAGAGAAACACAACAACAACCACATGGAAGAAAAGTTTTGAACTAAACGGATTTATCTTTACAGTTCAGAACTTTTCTGGTGGTTGTTGTTGTGTTTTTCTCTCTGGGAGAGCAACTGAGAAAAGTTCTGAACGCTTTTTAGTTGTGAACCCAACTTCAACTTTAGTTCAGAACTGGAACGATGAATCAGGAAAATTTAAAAGTCTTTGTGTTTAAAGAAATCTCTATTATTTTTGTTATCTTTTTCTAATATTTTCCGGATGAATAAACTAATTTGAAAATGAAACTTTAATTTTCGTTAACTTTTTTTCCAAAAATATGTATGTAAATATTTTTATTGTTAAGATCTATTTGCTGTAGGGAGGTATACTTCTTTTTCACCTACCTCTGGATCTTTTAATTCTGTAGAATTGCCGAAAGCACGCGCCAGAGCTAATATATTATCGCCAGTACTTTGTAGCGTTCCACGTGATATAACATCAATCCTATCGAATTTCGTGTGGTATACATAGCCATTTTTGAAGTGTGCAATATCCAAGCCTATTATTATTATTTTTTATTTACTAGCTCTTTTCACTTTTTTGTTAAAACTGCCACTTTTGTTTACTTATTTTCAGGTACTTACCTGGTATATTTCCGAAATTTTTGAATATTGTAAAATCTGTATCCGAAGGTATAATGCCAGATTGGAATAATTCCTCTGCGAATGTTGTCGCAAATGAACGTTTAGCGTTACGATGGTAGATCTGTAATTTTTAGTAAAGTTTTCAAACATGCACATAATTTGATTCAATACACGGCGTAGTACCCCGATAAAACATAAATGAAAAGTAATTTTTGGGTGAAAATAATGCTAATATCTCTTCGGGAAGTTTTGTTTAAAGAAGATCAATCAGTTGCCGTTTTAAACATGAAATACATTATTCGCTTTAAAATATTTGCAGAACTAATATTGCTAAGAAAAAATAATAAATTACAAGGCGCCCCCATAACAGCATAAAAATCCCCCAAAGAGTTACCGGCAATCAGCAGGAGTAACAGTCCTTGGCCATTGGATTTACATGTCGATTTGGGTTGTTCCGGTTACGTAGACCCGACTGTCATGGGAAGATTGAATGTATCTGGTTCTAAAATAAAAGCTTTTTTTTTGCAGAAAGAATTTTTCTCTGATATTTAAATATTTTTTTATTTATATACTACTCCTAATAAAAATTTTCAGTGATTAAATTGTATTTGATTTTTTTCAAAAAAGTCAACAATAAATCGTTTTTAACGGTATGCTTCAGTCAGAAATAACAGTTAAGAGACTTGATTTCTATCAAAAGAAAACGTTATAGTTTAAAAATAATGAAAAAATTTTATCGCTATTCGATCAATAGTAAATACTCAGTTATTTTTGATCCAAAAAAATAGAAGTAAAATTTTAACTGTTATTTTTGATTAACCTGTTAGCTGTTTTTTTTGATCGGAAAAATACAATTGATTTTATTTTTGATGAAAAAAAGTAAAATATTACCAAAACATATCGATGAAAAATAAAGATTACTGATCGACTTTTTTGACAAAAATTTAACACTCCCTGATGTTAACTGTATTGATATACTCAAAGTGTTTTCTGTGTTTGTGTAAGGATGGACGCTGTACTAAATATAAACAATCCCAGTCCCGCCCATCCGGACATTCAATATTTAGGACCCGAATCCGGCCATTCCGACGTTTTTTAGAATTGTACGTCCCATGAGTCCCGATATCTATCACTGAGTAAACTACATATGCCTTTAAAATTAATTTTAAATAAAGGAATACAAATCTGGTATCAAATTTTAAAATCTCAAAATGGCTGTGCCAAGATGGAGAGCGATTTTTTTTTTAATGCAACAATTTTGGTCGAAACTTAAGACTCGGGGTCAGATTTTGAAAATTCTAAATTTGCGGATCCATTTTTAATCTACCGTTTATCACGGTAAAGTTAAAACCGAACATAGGTACGTACATACATGGCGTATGAGTAAAATTCTCATTTCATCAGAGTAACTCATACGCCATGTACGTGCGTTCGTTTTTAGCTTTCCCGCTATAAATGGTAGATCCAGTAAGAATTTTTAAAATCTGATACCCGAGTTGAGTTGAGCGATCCCGAAAACCCGAAGTTTTAAATTTAGAGCAAAACTGTTAAATAAAAAATAAATCGTCCTTCATATTGGATCCGCTGTTTTCAATAAATTTTTTAAAACCGACACCATATTTTTATTCAGTGACCTCAACAATGCTTAACAAAGCATCCTTTCCTTTCATTTCATTTAACAGGTTTGGAAAATTTTATCAATGATAATATTTGTCGGTTTGTGAGTTTGATGAATTTCATCACTTCCACTGAAGCCATCACATTGAATTTTCAAAATCGCCGCAGTGCTTTTAAAAGAGTAAAAGTGTAAAAACATTTTCAGCCCTTGAACATTTTTTGTATTGCACCCATATAAATGTATAAAATAGAATATATTTTTACTTGCATCTCACTGAAATATCTGGCACTTCCTATTCCTTCAAAAAAGTTGATTTTCCCATTTATTTTTAAACCACCCTAATGTACATATGTTTGTATACATTTTATTTTTAGCTCTAATAGCTGTTTACGACCAAATAAAAATCCGTTAAATTGACATTTGATTGAGAACGAGTATCAACAAATCGCGT
>NW_023472745.1:0-3997 GCF_013731165.1 Rhagoletis pomonella
AGCATTGCTGCATTAAACATAAAATTAAAGAAAAAAACGCTTACGAGTTTTCGTGGCTAGAGCTCGATATGTACATACAAATGTATGTAACTATACATAAAAAAAAATCTAGGCATTTAAAATATCCGTCGGTAAATGTATTTGTGAATGAATTCGTTGAAGTAGGAGCTTAATATGATATTAAATATAATATATATATATATGAAGTCTACATAAAGCAAAACATAATTCCGGCAATCATAACTAAAATTCAGCCTACTACATCCTAGTTAAAATCTGGAAGATTGGTCGGAAATTTATTTACATATACCTATAATTCTGAATTCATCAGCAAGTCGCTTAGCAGAATGTTTGTTTGCGGACAATTCTTATTACTGGCTCTTCCAAGCAATTGCAAAATCGTAGTGAGTAGCTAAATATTATGCTATGAAATGGCTGTTCATGTACAAAAACAAAACGTTTATAAACCACCAGCCCACAATGGACCAGGAAGCAATCAATACTGGCCAAAATCCAAAATCTTATCGGATTGGCTTGAAACTCGCTACTCGGGAGGGTTTGCGGTCGCTGATAACGAATCTGTAGTCAGATTGGAAAAATTCAAAATATATTATCCAATAAGGCGGACGATATTTTGAAAATCGATCATGATTAGGTATATTTCAATTGTGGACGCCCACCAGCATGTGTATTGAGAGAAGTAGGATTTGCTGTTTCCTGACTGATAAATGATTCCGGATTTTTTTTTTTGTTGATTTAACCAATCGGCATATTTCAATCGGCCAATAGTTTCATATATTTTTCTGTATTGCGTTTTTAGAGCAACTACATATAGCCTTTTCTACTAAAGTAACTTTTTATCTTCTATTTCTACATTTGTCAGAAATCTCGTATTACAGACCTTAGTGCTAAGTCTAAATCGTTATTGTTGTCCCTTTTTGTAAACTGTGTCGTTGTGGATTTAATTGGATTTTTATAAAATTGCCTGAACCCGCTGGCTCCGTCCGCAGAATATCTAATGAATCATAATAAAATAGTACATAGATAATTTTTAATTTGATGCAAAAACTATAACATAAGAACTTTTTTTTTCAAAGACGAAAAGGGAGGTGCAACGGCCCCTAATCCAAACTCCTATCTATCTACCTTATAATGAGCAGTTCTGTTAGTAGGTATCTACACAAAATTTCAGTGTGATATGATCGATGTTTCCTAACTTATAGCTATTACGAACCACTAAAAGTCAATTGTCGCATATTTGCCGTGTAATTTCTAGGTTATCTGTTAATCGAGAATTCGAGAACGGTTTCAAGGAGCACCAAATTAGAACAAAATTCTGGGGAACGTTCTGTTTGAGAACCAAACGAGAACAAACGTTTTGAGAACTTAACGTTAAGAAAGAGAGGGATGTCTGCGTGTTGGGATGAAAATCTTTTCAGATTCCAGATTGTTTATCATCAGGTTCGATTGTCCATTTATGGAACAGTTTTTAATTGTTTGTACAAGAAAAGTTCGTGTCTTAAGTCTTTCGTTGCCTTAATTTGCCTAATTACCTTTCAGTTCTTTTTTGATTAATTTTAATATTCAAACATTTCAAACTAATTAACGCTATGTGAAAAATTTTGTTCTCGATTCCATTGTTCGCAAATAGTTCAGAAAGGATTTGTTTTCGTTTCGTTCTCTGTCCGAAAGTTCCTGAGAGTTTAGTTCCCAAATTGTTCTTCGAGAGAAAGTTCCTTATACTTTTGTTCACGTTCAGTTTTGTTTACAAATAGTTCCGAAGACTTTTGTTGCCATTTTGGTCTCTTAGAAATGTTTCCGAAAGTATTTTACGCATTTTGTTCCTTTTTTGAAACGTTCCACAGGGTTTTGTTCTTATATAATTCCCATTGATAACGTTCTCGACGGGTTTTTTCTCATTTCGGTTTTGGTTTTGAAGCGTTCTTGAGAACAAAACTACGAGAACGACGTAATGTATAATCCGAAATTAGCACTTTAGCCACTCTCATCCTCCCTAGGGATGAGCGGACGAGAATTTGGACGAGAGAACCCACCTTTTACCAATGGCTCTCCTGCAGCAGTATAATGCAACCGACGCCTTTCCTGCCATTTCCTCAATATTAGGCTTCCGCGACAGCTTTCTATCCAGAAGCCAGACTAAGTATGTACCTGACCCTGTCGGAGAACTGCAGATGGACTGGGGACCTTATTCTTCCTAGTAAAGATTGCCGGTTCCGGCTTGCTGTATTAACCCTGAGGCCGACCATTAGTTGTTGTATATAGGAAATTCATAAAATATTTTAAAAAGAAAACGTTTTTCAAAAATATCACATATCGTTAGCTTGGTGTGAAAAGTTGCAAGTTACTTTTCTCAAATTTTTACAGGAGAGGGAAAAAACTACTTATAGCCATTTATTTCAAGTATTTTGCAAATCTCTGAATACAACATTTTGCGTATTAAAGCAAAGCAAAACCACATGCGATTAAGAAAGATTCGATCTTTGTTAAAAGATTTCGTTTTATTTTGTTTTTTTTTTCGCATTTTGGCCTCTTTCGGACTTAGCAAATTTGCCTTTCATTGAATATGTACATATAAACCAGAAAAAAAAATAAAATACCTAAATCTTTTTCGAGGCGAAAATAGAAAACAAAACAACAAAGTCTAAGCGGTAGAAGTTATAGCTGCTATTTCGGAGATTACCATATCTCCTCATCAGACTTCTTTTTCTAAACTTTAGCAGCAATCGAACCCGCATCATCGATGTGCAAAGTCAGAAGCCCTAACCATTGAGCTGTTATGACAGGAAAAGGGTCAAATGTCAGATCTTCGGAAAAAAAATTATTAAAAAAAATTTGAACAGATTTTGACTTCATAAGCATTTTCACTGTATGAAAACTATGTAAATTAAAACCGGTTTTTTCTTAATTTCAAAATCGGTAACCGGTATTTTTTGATTGCAATTTTTTGAATAACTCGAAAGCCGGTTTTGAAAAAAAAACCGAATAATCGAACACGCTAATGCATACCCAAAAATTATCTACAACTTTTGAAAATAACTTTGAAATTTTACGATTTTTTTAAATTTTGCATAAAGTTTGAAACTTGGATTTACATAGTTTTTGTTATAGAATAAACTACATATAGATATATGTTTTTTATGTTAAAATTATTTTAGAATTAATTTTAAATAAATGGTCCAAACTGATCAGAATGGGGATGATCTCATCATTATCTCACGCACTAGACATTGATAGCACAGCACAATAAAACTTGTAATAATTTTTACCTAAAGCTGATTTTGATGCCCTCTAATAGATTTTCTTTACAGTATACGCTCGTTTTCGTGTTTACTTCTAATAGAGAAATATTTTAATTCGCTTATGGATTGCTAAGCTCATTTGCAATACTTTAAAAACTTATAGCTTGTATAGAATTTAACCCAAGCCAAGTTATGTTGGTAGGTAAATACTTAATATTTGATTCTCCTACGAAAATTTCTAAAAAAAAAAGATTTGAATTTATGTATAGCAAAGGCAACCTTTTCATTGGCCACAAATAGCCGTCAGCACCTCGATTAATTTGCTATGGTAATGAAATATTTGAATAGCTGGCTGGCTAACAATAGCTGCCCACCGAGCGGACAACCATCCAGTTCAATGGGCTTCTTACTCGTACGTACGTATGTATACGCTAACGCCGAAAGTAATTCCATTACCGTTGAGCTAACTCCGGCCACAACTCCCAAGCGAACTCGTAAATCTCGTAAATACCCGCTTTGTTGAATGTTTTATCTCAGCGATAACTGCACAAAGTAATGCCAAGCATTTAGGCAAAACAAATGGAAACGATGTTTTGTTGTGGGTGGCAGCAGCCGTGCTACAACAACAACAACAGCAATGACAAGCAAACACATTACATACATACAGTGACGAGCAAAACTGTAACATAATTTATTTCAGCCACCGCTATCTTTCATAGTTCTAAGGACTTTCATAG
>NW_023472746.1:0-3997 GCF_013731165.1 Rhagoletis pomonella
TGAGAAGCATTTCGCGAGAGTTTTGGCCGTTCATATTGGTGACCCCGGATACGAACAGTAAGTAAAAAAAAAAAAAAAAGCAATAAACATACGTATATAGTTCCTTGCAAAATTGTTCCTATAGTAAATATTACATAGAAAAAATGGAGAAAGTTATTTTCAGCCAGCAAGCCATTGGGAGTGAGATTGAGGGTTTACATAACGCGTTAGTAAACATCAACTCGACTCCTGTGACTAGGGGACAGGTCGATGATTGGACACTGCGAGTAACTCACCTGTCCCGAATGCTGGAAGACAACGATCGGCAACTTGGGGAACCGTCGGCAACGATGTCGCGGAACCCATACTATACCGAAAGGTATGCCCCTAAGGTTAGGGAACTCATAAAAAAATGCATGGAGATGTTAAAATCCATGCCAATAAAAAGCGTTCAAAGCGAAGACGAGTTCTTCAAAGACGATCAGAACAAAAATTCTGTACTAAAAATAAAGTTTGAATTCGCAATAAGCGATTGGGAAGAAAACTTTGAAGCACTTCTTGCTGGAACAGGGAATCCAGAAGAAGTAAATAAGTGTTCAAATCTGGCGAAAGATTTGTTTTTGCAATATCTTGAAGTTCATTCGGAGGATGAACTAACATACAAGTTTAGGCAGTTGAGGAAAGAATTAAACTCACTACCGAAAAGTAACACTCCTGAAAAAAAAAGGGGAAGAGAAAATAAGAGTAAGAACTTTTAATCTCCCTCAAATTGAAATTCCAAGCTTCTATGGGGATTATACGAAATGGAATATGTTCAAAGAACTATTTCATGAATTAGTGGATGCCGAAAACATATCTACAGTGCAAAAAAATGTGCATATTAAAATCTAAATTGAAAGGATATGCGGCAACAATAATAGAAAATCTTCCAGCTTCAGAAGAAAATTATTCAGTAGCATGGAAATTGCTAAAAGAAAGTTTTGATAATAAAAGGGCCATCACTAATATTTACTTTAAAAATTTGGTAGATGCACCATTTACAAATTCAGCTGCTAATAGTGTAAAAAAATTAAAGGAAGTTATCGAAGAAAGCGTGCAAGCGTTAAAAGCAACTAAATTGTCAGTAGAAGAAATCCTCCAAGCATTACTTAATTTTTTGCTTGTAAGAAAGCTAGATGACTCGCTGAGAATGAAATATGAATCCTCTTTAAAAGATTCTAGAGAATTGCCGAGACTAGATTCATTATTACAATTTCTCGGAAAAGAGTTCTTTGCATTAGAAGCAAAAGAAAATGCATTCGGAATGAAGAAAATCGAGAAAAATATTAAAAAAAGTAATGCTACAGTGGAAACAAAATGTGCAATGGATTGCGGAATGCCGCACTATTTAAATCAGTGTACAAAATTTCAAAATTTATCCATAAAAGAAAGGTGGATGATCATAAGAAATAAAAATTTGTGTAAAAAATGTCTGAATGGTGGACATGCATTCAAAAATTGTAACTTCAGAAACTGCCGCTTTTGCAATTTAGAGCATCATTGGATGCTCCACAGAGACACAAACGCGGTTGCTAGTACAGTGAACAGTGAAAATTTAAATAAAAATAAATATGTGCTTTTATCCACAGCCATAATTAAAATAAAGAATTCCGAAGGAAAATTCATAAACGCAAGGGCATTGGTAGACAATGGATCCCAAGTGAATTTAATCACAAAGCAATTAAAAAATAAACTAAAATTAAAAAGTGAAAATAGAAAAACCACTATAGAAGGTATTGGGCAAAATATTTCCAACATACAGGAGCGAGTGGTTATAGAAATTAAATCAAAAGTAACAGAATACCAAACACATATTGAAGCACTCGTGGTAGAAAAAATTATTTCACAGCTGCCATCTACTAAAATAGAAAGTGGAGAACTACCTAATAGAATAAAATTGGCTGACCCGAAATTTGATACTCCAAGCAAAATTGACGCATTACTTGGAGCAGAAATTTATCATTGTTTACTAAAACGTGGCCAAATAAAAATAAAAAATCAAGAGTACAGTTTCCAAAACAGTGCATTAGGATGGTTGGCTGGAGGAAAAGCTGATATAAAATTATCTCCCAGTCATTGTGGAGTGCTAACTTATAACAGTGAAAATTTGGATAACCAGTTAAGGAAGTTTTGGGAACTTGAAGAAATAGATACTCAGAAAAAAATATTTAACAAAGGACGAAAAAAATTGTGAAAGTCATTTTAATGAAAATACAAAGCATTCAAAAGATAATAAATTTTGCGTGGCGCTTCCATTTAAGAATGATCCAAATAAATTAGGAAATTCTGAAATCATTGCTAAGCAACGATTTTTTGCATTAGAAAGAAAATTAGACAAAAATATTTTATTGAAAAATCAATATAAAGAATTTATGGATGAATATATTAATTTAGGTCATATGGCATTAGCAAACGATGTCGACCAGTTGAAGCAAAAATATTTTCTACCTCATCATTGCGTATTGAGGCCAGAGAGTAGTTCAACTAAGTTACGTGTTGTTTTTGATGCGTCATGCAAAACCACTAGTAACAATTCTCTTAATGACTTACTATATACGGGTCCAAGACTACAAGAAGACGTATTCAATATATTGCTCCGATTTAGAAAACACAAATATGTAATATCTGCAGACATTGAAAAAATGTTTCGACAAATTTGGATAACAAAAGAAGATCGTAAATACCAATTAATATTTTGGAGAAATTCCAAAGAGCAGCCGTTGAAAATATATGCTCTAAAAACCGTGACATATGGTACGTCAGCAGCTCCATACTTGGCTACAAAATGCTTAGAAGTCATTGCAGATAGAGAGAAAACCAACTATCCAAAAGTTTCAAAAATTATAAAAGAAGATTTTTACATGGATGATTTAATGACGGGTAGCAATGACATTGAAGAATTAAAACTTTTCCAAAATCAAATAATCAAGATTTTGCAAAATTATGGTTTTCCGTTACGGAAATGGTGTTCAAATTCCAAAGACCTACTTGAAGGGATACCAGAAGAAAATCAGGGAGGTAAACTAGATTTTGATCAAGAGGAGCAATGTAAAGTGAAAACACTAGGTTTAACTTGGAGCCCTATAACCGACACCTTAGTTATAAAATGTCAAGGAATAAAAGACGTAAAACCTACCAAAAGAAATCTTCTTTCTGAAATTTCAAAATTATTTGACCCATTAGGCTTAATAAACCCAATTATTGTTTCTGCAAAAATATTGTTGCAACAATTATGGAAATTAAAAATAGACTGGGATCAAACTTTACCAGCAGAAATCATTAAAACTTGGAATGATATAAGAACTGATTTTAATTCACTGAATAATATAAAAAATACCGAGATATTTGATGAGTAAAAAAGCAGAGACAATGGAAATTCATGGATTCTGTGATGCCTCAATGAAAGCTTAGGGCGCGGTAGTATACGTAAGGTCAATCAGTAATGAAGGAAAGGTGACATCACGCTTAGCAGCAGGTAAATCGCGAGTTGCACCAATCAAGGTAGTTACATTACCGAGATTAGAATTATGTGCAGCAGTTTTACTTACTGATCTAGTAAAACAAGTTCTAATAAGCTTGAAACACAATTTTAATAAAATTCTTTATTACACAGACTCAACCATCGTACTGAGCTGGCTAAATTTGGACCCAGCTACTCTTAAAATCTTCGTAGCCAACAGAGTAAGCCACATTCAATCCTACAGCAACATCGAGGATTGGAATCACGTAAGATCGGAAGAGAATCCTGCCGACATGCTATCCAGAGGAATGTCGGGTAAGGAGTTAATTGATAATAAATTTTGGTTTTCTGGTCCGCATTTTTTAGAACAAAAGAAAATTGAAATTGAAAACTTTAAGGTAGACAAAAATGATGGTATTCCAGAATTAAAAAGTATAAAAAAAGTGGGGGTACTAATAAACAAAGATTCCCTGTGGGACAAAATAAATCATAAAAGTGATTTCAATTACCTTCAGAATG
>NW_023472747.1:0-1700 GCF_013731165.1 Rhagoletis pomonella
AATCCAGCGATACGAACCGAGAGATTTGGGAAATCCGGACGAGGTTTCAAGGATAATCGTAACAGTATAGTGCTTGTCATACCCTGTGGGGAAAATCTCTTATTCTGAACTGGGGCGCTTCTAGTACATTTAGACCCAGTACTGGTTCGCGATAAATCTCTTTTGCATGCAAGCAACTGGCGAATTTAAAATGGCGATGTCCTAGGAAGTGTCAATTGCCCCCCGCTGCATCCCTTATTCGATAGTTCCGAAATAGTTCTAAATCCGAACTAGTCCTAAATTCTATAGTTCCGAACCAGTTCTAAAACCGACAGACGAAAGAAAAAAGTATCATGGTTTTTCAATCTTTTCGGTTCTTCCGTGTGCGATTTTACATTATTTTCAAAGAAACGTTTTTTTCAATTTGAAATTAAATTTGTTTGAATGATTGTAAGAAATGTAAGTTTACATCCCTTGCTGTAGCTGACTTTGCAGAGGTGCTCGCTGTTATTGGTTAGATTCCAGACGTCCCCAAAATTTTAATATGTTAACACAAAGCTTTGTTTTGTATTACCAAACTATGAAATAGCATCTGCGAAGTACAGCATAGAAGCGTATTTGAACGAAAAAGCCGCCGAACACATATCTATGTAAAGTAAACAAGCCCCCCGCTGCATCCCTTATTCGATAGTTCCGAAATAGTTCTAAATTCGACAAATAGGATCTGGTTCGTTCTGCATCCCTTTTTCTATAGTTCCGAACCATTTCTAAATTCGTCACTTTACATATAGATTTGTAGTGAAAAAAACTGAAAAAATTAGTTTCTTAAAAGTACCACTTTCCGCCGATTTTGGACTGGTGGGGATCTAGTTCCTATCGGACTAGTTCCTTTATGGCAATAAAGACCTAGTACGGAACTAGAAATTTGATTCACTAGTCCACAGTTTCCCTGCAGGGATAGCTAAACGACACTCACATATTGACAAGATTTGACTATATACTTTATAATTTGTTAATTTATGTTATTTGATAGTATATTCTTTACCAAAAACCGTGTAAATCGAAATTTCAATGTTTGTGCAATATTAAAAAAAAAAAATCAACAAGCTTCCGTAAAAATTTCAAGCATTTTAATTTGAGTTCTTAGAAAAATTTGGAGTAAGCAGTTTTATAGCCCATTCAGTTATAGTATAATAAAGGACAAGTTTGAAGTAGCTGGGACTTACTGTTTATTTTTTGGCATTCTTTTTTTTGAAGGTGTTGGCCCTTTTCTGCATATAAAAAATCATCGAATTCGCTTGGTATAGAGTCATGAAAATTAAATAAATAATAAAATAAAATGTCAAGTCTTGTCAATATGTGAGCGTCGTAATTTTATGGTAAGCACTATGTACATGTCTGATCGTGTATGTAAACATATTTGCGCGGTGTTCACTATCAGGCAGGTTCTGCAATTCTCTTCTGAGTGAATTTCCACAAAACTCACCTTGAATCCAACATTCGTGTCTCACTTTACGAGTTTTATTTCCACTTTCTTTCGGATTCCAGAACCTCCCTTCGGAAAGTAAAACACAAACCCCGAACTCCGCATTCAAAGTGAAATTTGTTGAAATTCACTCGGAAGTGAATTGCAGAACATTACTGATAGTTTCACGAAAACCATGCAAATACTCTTACATACACGATGAGGCATGTAAGCTTATCTACTTGTATATAAAAAA
>NW_023472747.1:1710-3996 GCF_013731165.1 Rhagoletis pomonella
TGCAAGTGGATTACTCAATTCAGCTCATTGTCAGCCACTTAAATCTGAGTCGTAAAACACAATTACGACGCGTCGCAAGTCTAATTATTTTTGTGAACAAATCGAAAAAAATTAGCCGCGTTGTAAGACGAGACGTATTATAAATCGAAATTTAACTAAATCGAGTTTTGTGCAGTTTTAAAACTCGGTCAATAAACTAGGCGTATAAACTTGAAATACGGTATGTATGTACGTCCTTAGATAATTTACATATTATGTATGTATGTACAGTAGCCCCAAGAGAAAATCGTACAGTAAAAAAAAAAAATAATTCTCATAAATATAAATAAAGGAAACGGTTCAAAAAGGTTATTGCATATTTTATTAGTAGTATTAAACAAAAACAAAATAATCTGGCTTATATTTTAAATTGAATTACACTTTAATTGAGGTAAAAAAATAAAATTTCAAGTAATTCAATGCCAAAGTGAAACTCGTACATTATATAAAAGTAAGGATAATGTAAATATTAATATTTCGTATGCATGCCTTTGTTTTTGATAACCATTTGTAATCTATTTGGCATACTTTAACAAGCTTTTTACAAAAGCTGGGCTCCATTTTTTGGCATTCGTCCTGAAGGGCCCTCTTCATGTCGTCCTTTGAACTTATGGTATGCTGGAGAACTTTCCCATCGCGATAGCTCCACAAGTTCTCAATGGGGTTTAAGTCTGGACTCTGGGCTGGTGTATCTATGACATGCGGACAATCATGCAGCAACCACGATCGCACATTATAAGCCTTATGCTATGGGTCATTGTCCTGGTAAAAATGCAAATCTTCCCCTAGACCAAGTTTTTCTTTACATACTGGCAATTTTTCTTTTAAAATGTTAAAGTACACAGCCTGATTCATAATACCCTCAATAAAATGCAATTCTCCCGGTCCAGATGCAGAAATTGAACCCCATATCATTACTGACCCACCACCGTGCTTTACTGTGGGTTTCATATTTTTGGCAAAGGGCGTTTCATTGGATCTTCTCCATACATAGGGTCTGCCATCTGAACCAAAAAGGTTGAACTTGCTTTCATCAGTGAATAGCACGTTCCTCCGAAATGAAAAATATTTTGATTGATGTTCCTTGGCAAATCGCAGCCTAATTTTTCGTTGATAAGAGGTTTATGCCTTGCTCTTGTGCAGTTGAAATCAGCCTTATTCAGTATATTTCTAATTGTTTGTGGGCAAAATTTTTTCCCCAAATCATTTTCGGCGATTGCTTCGAGTATCGGTGCGCTTAAAAATGGATCCTTTTTGACTTGACGTAGAATATATTGTTCATCACTCGGGGAAAAAATTTTGTTATTTGCAACTTTTGATCTATTTTTAACACTTTTATCCTCTTTGTACCGTTTTATGGTGTACTGAACGATAGATCGGCTTCGATCTACAATTTCAGATATTTCCCGAAGCGATTTTTGCTTTTCGTAATTCAACACTGGTTTGTCCTCTTTGTCTGCCCATTTGACTTTTTTATTATCCTTTTTCAACAAATTACACAATATTAAAAATTTGGCAAAGAAGTTTAATGTTTGGGGCTTCCCCGAATTCCACTTTACAATTAACTACAAGTTAGGTGTAATTGCAAACAATGTTGCTTGATAAACTAAAACTATAGGAGTTTGGCTTTTGCATTGAAAATTGCCACTCGTTGATAATTTGCTTTTATTTTAATAAATAAAGGAACATTTCAAATTGGAGTGTGCCGTTTAATGCATTACCCAGTACACCAATTAAATAAAACCTATTTGCTTTCATTGCAATACTCGTTCCTCCTATTTTATGTAAAACTAAATATCTAAGTCCATGTACGGGTCTCGCTTGGAGCTATTATAAGTACTTGCATTTGTCATGCCTAAGTTAGGGTTTACACCGGACAATACTGTCATGACAATAGCAATACATGCACACTTTTTCACTAATACATGCATACTTTTCCATTGGAACAATTTTGACAACTAATACGTATATCTTCATTGTCTTGACAGCATTGTCCAATGTAAACGCGCCGTAACGCTCGTGTCTATACTTTTTTGGCAGTATAATGCTTCCTTTTTTAAATGCTGCTATACTGCTGTTTTTTTCAAAATATGTACTGCATTTATAGATTTTTTGCTAAATAAATTTTTTAATACACAGTGTTCGTGGAAACACGTTCTAAAAATTCATATATAGTATAAGTTTTGATTTTTTTCCTTTCGGTTGTTTAATGTTGATTAATTTTTTATTAAAGTCTAGTTAATCATA
>NW_023472748.1:0-3996 GCF_013731165.1 Rhagoletis pomonella
AACGCGACGCGTTTTGGAAAAAGTTTTCGCCGAAATGTTTTTTTTTTATTTTTCATTGGTTATCGTGATGTTATGTGAGGAGCTGTTGTACGGCAGCAGCAAGCAATAGCAATAACAACTAAAGCGCCTAAAGTAATAAATGAGCAAGAAGAAATATGTAAAGAAAATGGTAGTAAATAAATGAAATTAAATTAAAATAAAATAATAAAAAATGAACAGCACAAAAAATATGAAATCCAGTTCACTTTTTCGCCATCATTCGTTTACCCTGGGCAAATGTACATATGTACATGTGTCTGTGCATGCAAGTACAATAATAAAATATAATAATAATAGCTGTGTGAAATAAAACTTTTGCACTGAAGTTCGCCGCAATAGAGGTTGGCAGCTAAATGACTGTCTCACAAGGCCGGGGTGAAGGATGTGTGTGACAAGAGTCAAGCTCATAGAGTGACAATCACTTAAAATACATATACATATGTACATACATACGTATATGTATCTTGTGCAATTCACAAGTGAATTTTTTAACAATACTTAATTAAAATTTAATAATACTGTGACTTAAAGTGCAAATTGTAGCTTACAGCGAAATATTAAAAAATACAAAAAAAAATTTATATATAGTACGTATGTACTACAATCTTCTTACGACTATTTCATGCATCATTTAAATTATGATTTGTGACAGTGCAAACTGCGCTACCAGCGCGTCACCAACAACGCCTTTTTTGTTTGCCTGATTGTATCATCGCTTGAACATCTACAGTAGCCAGTAGCTGCTGCGCACAGCTGTGACGGAATGACGAATAAAATAAAGTAAAATAAATTGAATGTTTCAAAGGAAAACTGAATTATAAATTTTTATTCATTTAGAAAAGGGACATAGTATTTTTGTAATTTTAAAGTGGATAAAAATGTTTGCTCACTTTAAAGTGGACATATGTTTTGGAACATTTATAATCCGAACATAAATTTTAGATCATTAGGGAATAGACTGAAATGTCTAAAAAAATTTTTAAAGTATTATTTTTTGAAACATTTAAAAACTTTACATAAGTTTTAAGCCATTTGAAAACTGGGCATAATTTTTTTGAGCATTTAATATTTGGACATCCTTTTTTTTACAATTTAAAAATTGGACATTAATTTTGGAGCATTTAAAAACTTGCCATAAGTTTTAGGTAATTTGAAAACTGGACATAACTGTTTAGTACACCTTAAATCTTGGCACAATTTTTTTACAATGTAAAAACTGGTCATAAATTTTTAAACATTTAAAAACTTTACATAAGTTTTACAATGTAAAAATTGGACATTAATTTTTGAATATTTAAAAACCCAACATAAATTCTTGGCCATTTAAAATAATAGATATAAAATTTTTATAATTCAAAACTGAACATGAATTTTTAGAACATTAAAAAACTGGACATCAATTTTGGAATATATAAAAACCAGACTGGAATTTTTAGTCATTTAAGATACAATTTAAATTTTTATTCATTGGAAAAGTAGACATAAATTTGCGCAACATTCAAAACTTTGGTAATTAAAAATTGGGCAAACTTTTTGTTTTTTAAAAACTGGAACCAATTTTAGGGCATGTAAAAGTTGCCACAAATCTTATGCCTTTGAAAAGTGGATGACTACCACAGACTGTACAAAATAGATAGAAACTATTGAATTTTAAAAAGTGGGCATAGTAAACTGTCTTCTTTTGGCCAACCGCAAAAATTATAATTGTCACCTTTAATTTTATATGTTTAGTTTGTAAACAAAAAATGGATGTATGTATGTATATTAACAAAAAAAACAGAACAGGTGAAAAACCAGAATTGTACATTTTATTAAATTTTAAGACTTGCGAAAAAATATTTCGGCAAAATATTAAGATTTACGTAAGCTGGTCCGATTTGAAAATGCCTCCAAGATTCCGTTGATAAAATTTTTATGCAGATCTTTTTAACTCTTCTATCATCTGAGGTGATTTTTTGGAAATAATATTTTGTAAAACCAATTTTATTTATAGAAAAACTCAGTTTTGGGAAGCTCACGTAAATCTTAATATTTTTCTAAAATATTTTGGCGGAAGTTTCAAAATATAATAGCTTTTATAATTCCGATGGAAAAAGAGTACCGATTCTTTCTAATAGTCATGCACCCTAATGTACATACAAAAATTTGTTTCTAAAATTTTTTAAAAAGTAGATAGGGAGGGGGGGGATACTTTTGACCATCCAAATATTATATCCAGTTTTTAAAAGACCAAAAATTAATGTGCAGTTTTTCAGATTATAAAAAAATTGTAACCACTTTTATTTTATCAAAAATGTTTGACCAGTTAACTCAATTACCAAACTTGTGCCCAGGTTTTACTTTCAAGCATTCAGATACATAAATAACTTTGCTATTGACATTGCCAACGGCACACATAGTATGTATTTGTCATGCGCATGAGCGTAAATCATATGGAATAATATTTGCAACTCTACTTAAAATAATTGTTACTTATGAAGTGTACATATTTTTATATGGATACACATGCATACATGTCAATTTATTTAGTAGCTATGTATATAGGGACACATGTATATACAGAATAATCCATTTATAGCAAAAGCTATTTACCTACCAATATCTTCCATAAAAAAATGCATAAATGCATAAATTTAATGAATTTATGAGCCAATAATTACTAACTTTGTCCGTCTGTGTGTTTATTTAAGTGGCAGTGCGAGCTTTTTTTTATATTACCAGGGCCAACGTGAAGTAGGAAGTGTTCATCGTTTTATATGCGCACATACTACTTACATACATATTTATGCCCTAAAAACGCAACGCCTCAAAAGTGTCTATATAACTGCATATAAATACTTACTATAATGTGCATATGCATGTACATATGTACATCAATATGTAGGTATGTACTCATACAGTGCATATGTATGTATATGAATATGTATAATTACGTTGACAGCTGTGATATTGTGCAGTGAAAAAAAAAAAACAGTTAAAATTCAAACTAAATGCAAATGCAAAAACTGCGAAGGAAATGACGTACAAATGATGATATAAAAAGTAAAAAATAATACATCTTTAAAGCGCTTTTTTGGCAATTTTTTACAAATTTTAGTCGCATATCAAAAAAATTATTTGATCATTTTAAATAAATTTCCCGGACAACAAAAGTCTAAATCAAATCTCTAAGCTTTGTGCAAAACTCTGGAAAACTCAATAAATTTGCAACTTTCTAATCATTATATTTACAAAACTTCTTAGTATGCAGTTTTAAGAGCCATTCAATTTATGCATAACAAAGTGCAAGTTTTTGAAGTTGCGTTTTTTCATGCAGATTCAAGTATGTATCCAATTTTTTTTTTGTATGGAAGAAAATAAAAACACCGTACACCAAAAAAATTGCCAAAAATCAACGTAATTTTTTAGCAACTTCAAGCTCGCACTTTATTATACTAAAATTGAATGGGCTATAATACCGTATACTAAGAATCTTTTTAAAAAATCTGATTATAAAGCTGCACATTAGTATGCAAACACAAACATTTAATTTTTGCTTTATCAATAGCACGATCTTTCAGCGGTATTTTTTTTTTTTTGAAAATAAACAAGTTTCTTTTCTTATAAACTTATAGTTTCAAAAGGAATACAATTCGAAAATTTTGTGAATCTTTTCTTAAAAAAAGTTTTTCAAATATTTTATTTAAGCGTATTTTTTTTTTTTGGACATGCAAATAAAAAATGTTTTTTTTTCTTTTAACCGAAAGGTTTAAAATTTTGTGAATAGGTCTTGCTCTTATCAAATATATTTTAAAGGCATGATTTTTTGTAAATAAATAATACAAAATTTATTCAACCTGTAGTCTTGAGAGGGTTAAATAAAATTCAAAAACTGTATACTAAACAAGTAAGAAAGTCTAAGTTCGGGCGGAGCCGAACATTAAATACCCGGCGCAAGTATTAAATATATGATTTTCA
>NW_023472749.1:0-3996 GCF_013731165.1 Rhagoletis pomonella
AAATTTCATGTGTGTATCTTTGCACGTTTTGCAAAAACAAAAAAAAAATTAATTCTGTTTGGCTTTACGTGTTTTTTTTCGGATTTCTATCATTCCTAGACGGTTTGCCCGATTTCAATGAAATTTTCAGGGGTGATTGGGGTCTGTGTGGAGGGTGCACATAAAATGAAATTTTCAGAAGTGATTGGGGTCTGTGTGGAGGGTGCACATAAGAAATTTAATGTGTGTATCATTGCACGTTTTGCAATTAATTCTGTTTGGCTTTACGTGTTTTTTTGGATTTTTATTATTGTTTTGCCGCAAGATTGGCAGTCCTGCCTTTTACTAATAAATAAACAGAAACAGCTGGCGAATGTTTACAATTATTAAAAAACATTGACAACAATTTAATTTATAATCTTATAACTGAAGTTTACTATCGCACCCTTTCCTCAAACGTGTATTAATTCAATATTCAAATAACGTATATATATATATAATTTGAAAAAATCTCCCTACTATACAAATATGTACAGCAATATTAACTAACTAGCGAATACCCGGCGTGCTTCGCTGCGCCTTAAAAGTAATTTTGTTTTGTTACTCTCTCTCACAACATTTGAAAATATTAGTTAATATTGCTGTACATATTTGTATAGTAGGGAGATTTTTTCAAATTATATAAATATACGTTATTTGAATATTGAATCAATACACGTTTGAGGAAAGGGTGCGATAGTAGACTCCAGTTATAAGATTATAAATTAAATTTCCAAGAGAAAGTCGGTTCTTTACATATTTTCTAATTTTCTTCGAAAATATATTAACTAAAAAAAAAATAAACAATGCTTCATAGATCGATTTTTTTTAAATCTAACTTCATAAAGTTCTTTAAAAATATTTTGTAAATGAGGCCATAAGAGCTTAGGGGGAGAGTTACAACACAAAAATACATTTAAGGCGCAGCGAAGCACGCCGGGTAATTGCTAGTATTCTATAAAATAAGGGAGTGTCGGAGGAGCGCGGCTTATACGCAGTCACGAAGTCGTTAGAAGCAGCATTCTTATATAAAGACTTCACCCTCTGTGGCTTCCTCGACATCATGAGAGATTTTAACAATGCTTTTCTGGAGACAATCTTCTCGAAAAATACTTTATGAAACCGGCAATAGGCTTAGATGTCTATGGAGTTCATGTTAGGTGAAATGCACTACAGAAGAATACGCCAATTAGAAAGCTAGACCAAGGGCAATGGTAAGAATTCGCAGCACAAGGTGCTTAGGTGACTAAGTACATATTTATATGCATTCTTAAAGGCTGCGTGACTGACTGGACGGATGGGTCAAAGCTTAACGGAAGGGTCAGTTATGGGGTGTTATCCAGAGAACTCTCTATCAACTTCCTCTTTAGCCAACGGCAATTAGAGCCCTTAGCTCCTTCCTTGTAAGTTCCTAGCTGGTTGGGGAATGCATGACCTCTCTTTCTTTCGCGGCTGAGTATTTACAAGTCCGAGTGATATGGGTGGCAGGCCACAGTGATATTTTTTGTTTTTTTTTTCGAGGGATATTGCAGAAAACAGCGTTACGGATGAGTTGTCCATGAGGGAACCCTCAGGCCATACAAATAATAAAAAGGGTTCTCGATTACCGTTGACCACATGTGAACTTGGACAGATGTATTTTTCGTGGACTCAAAGGATTTTATCAAAATGCAAGCAGCCATTCTATTCTGGTGGTGTCTCACTTGTTTTTTATGACGATGTGGAGGAATCACCCCATGAACAAGATTGCGCTCTAAATACCACGTATCGCTCAATCGCTTAAAAGATTGGTCAGATTTTTTAGAACAAATAGTCGAACAGAAACTAAAAGATACTCACTTAAAGTAAATATTTGATTCGGGCAACTTGTTAGGTGACCACCTTTCCAAATATAAATTCGCCAGTTGTGTTCATTGAATCAAAATTTGATAGGGATACGGCCGTAATAAAGCATAAACATGCAAATTTTAAATACAAAATACGATACCTATGTATGTGGATTTAAAGTGACTAAGTTGTGGAAATTTTGCACATAAATTAAGTATGCAAAAAAGAGTAGTAAAATTCTAAATGTACCTACCTAAATAGATTTTAAAGTAGCAAATCGAGAGACAAAATTAATTTAGCTAAAACAAAAAGGACAACAACTAATTTGATTTTAAAATGTGTACGTATTTAAATATGTATGTACGTACATACATATGTATGCTTCTGTATGTACAATTACATATAATAAATATGTATGCACGAGGTATACATATCCATGCATACATATCGATGGTCCTCTGCAATAACGACACAACTCGAAATTGCATGCTTTTTCAGTTATATAGCGGATTTGGTTTATGAATAACCAATTTTTTTGCTGTGCCTAATCGACATACATTTGCTTAGTTTTTAGCAATCCGGCAGGGGCGCAGTTTTGCCATTTGTCACAAAACTGAACTAGCCAATTTTTACTACTGAACTGTGGCATACATGGGCGTAGCCAGGTAGGGGCAGGGGGTGCTCGAGCCCCCCCTAACTTTCAAATTTTCCTTATATATATATGAAATAGTACTCTGAAATGCCAGCTTAATTGCGGTATTAATTCAAAGTTTAAATTTTAAAGTAAAGTGCGTGAAAACGGTTCCCCCGAACTTTATACGGATACTAGCGGTACCCGGGGTCACCAGAGTCACGTCCTGGATCTGGAGGTAGGTGCTAGCCCTTGTATTTGACACCTTTGATACGCATATGTCCATGTACCTAGATGTATGTACATGGAAGCTATGTTTGGTGAAAATGCAATGCGAGTCTCAAATATAGCAAAAGTTGACTAGAAATTATAATCCTACAAATACCAAAGGCTAAATGAAAGTTTTTATTGATTTTAGGTCGCCTGCTAGCACAGCGAAAGGACCTCCATTTGTTTGTACAACGGCACGGGAGCGTAAACCCGCAACATCAGGCAGGCATTCAAGGTAGAGTTGGAAGTTGCAGCCAAAGACAAAGGCATATATGCATACATATATGCGTGGATACCACCAGCTACGGCACACAACCACACGCACCAGCAAAGCAGCAGAGATATTTGCACGCATTCCAACAAGGGCCGGGCATCAGCGCAAGTGTACAAACGCACTCAGGCATATACATATGTGCATACGTTCATGCAAGATACGAAACCACCTTAACTGTCACCCGGCGACTCGACAAGGTGGCCCATATCTAAGCCCTAAGCGATAACCCGGCTAATAATTAGAGCCAGCAGCAACAACATCACCAGGAACAGCTGATTGAAATATCTCGGCCGGAGTAGGTCAACGGCCATTCGACATACATGTGGATTCCATCAAACAGTGCAGAGGAGCATAACAGTGGAGAGGACCATAACATCGACGGCAGCAGTGTGCGAGAGAGCAGTGGAGACTATCGCTCCACATATACCGTCGATCAACAGCAGCGCCGGGAGCATAGTTCCAGTTCCAGTTGGATTTTACATTCTATTTTGGTTAAACTTTTATGCATATGTACATACATGTCAGGGTACATACATATATGTAGAGCTGATTTTCGCTAGGCACATTCCTTTAGTTCTACTTACCGTTTTGTTGTTTTCATATTTAATTTTATCACGTCAAATTGCCAGTAGTAGGGTGGTCACATTTTTGCCGTTAGCATCTTGCTTTAGACTGATTTTTTTTATTTAGTTATTTTTTTCATTTTTTTATTATTTTTTTTTTTTGAATTGTTGTAAGTAAGTAATTTTTTATTTAGTTATTTGTTTTTTTTTTTTAATTTTTGTAAGTAAAAATCGATTTTGCCGTACGTATTTTTCCCAAAGCATCTAGTTTTTGCCACTCATTAACTTCACTTTGTTATGGTAAATTTTTTGGTTGAGATCAACACGTTTTTTTTTTTCTTTCGTTCGGCTCCATACGTATTTTCCCTTTATTTTAGCTATTCTTCACTTATATGAGCTTATGTATATCCATA
>NW_023472750.1:0-186 GCF_013731165.1 Rhagoletis pomonella
AAATCTATGTCTTCCGATCGGGATGAAATTTGCACCAAGGTTAGTCCCAAAAAATAGTAGTTATGACACAAAATTTTAATGGGATCGGTCAAACACACTCCGAGTTGGAGGGTCTAGAATTTTGACATTTCGGTCAAACGGCCATTTCTTCGGATCCATATAACTAATTACCTACTGTATTTAGAA
>NW_023472750.1:286-3996 GCF_013731165.1 Rhagoletis pomonella
AAAATGAATTTTTTTTAATTTTTTTTTTTAAATAAAAAATAATTTTTGTTTTTTTTCAAAAAGGGGTATTTTTTTTTATTTATTTTTGCTCAAAAGAAAGCTTAGGTATTTTTCTTTAAGAGCTTTGTGGTCGCTTAGTGGGATGCAACTTGTGTATCAATCAAAATTAGCGTTTAGTAACTCGAAACAGCGGTTTTTTTAATTTTTAATATATGACCTATTGTCTTCTTTTTTTCGTATTATTGTGCAAGTGTCTCGGAAACCTGAAAATAAAACTTATATGAGAAGGTATATACAATTACCTTTCCAACGGTATATAACACGCCTAACCAAAGTTTCATACCCTCGATACTGCCATTCCCGTATTTAAGGATGATTAAGATTTTTCGTAGTCTAACACAGCAGGTACTCGATTTTGTGCATCCAAACTCTTTATTAATAGCTTTGCAGAATTTTGAGTATTAGATTTGCATACCTACTAGCACAATATTTAAAAGGTATGAAGAATATGGGATTTTCCGGTAGTTAAGGATGATTAAGATTGTTTATTTTTTGCTCAAAAGAAAGCTTAGGTATTTTTCTTTAAGAGTTTTGAGGTCGCTTAGTAGGATGCGACTTGTTTATCTATTAAAATGAGCATTTAGTAACTCGAAACAGCGTTTTTTTTAATTTTTAATATATGACCTAAGTTTTTCTGAAACCTGAAAATAAGACATATGAAAAATTAGATACAATTACCTTTCCAACGCTATATAACAATACCCGCAATATGTACACCTTTGGAATAAAATAACTGTTTTTCTATAGAATTGGTCAAAATTATGAATTTTTTTATTTATTTAGAATAGTTTTTAATATATAATTTAATAAAGAGATACATAAAAAGTATACAAGATAGTTAATTTTATAATAGCCAGCCTTCCATCCACCTTATTTTCCACCTTTCTTTGTGGCTTTTTTCGTCAATCCTTTCTTAGGGTTACTGGGTTCTGCTGTTGATTTCACTTCGGGTTTCGCTTTTGGAAAGAAATACCATTGGGTAGAGGAAGAAAACTTCTTTAACTTGAGCCTTCCATCGCCAATCGGTATGAAAGCATGATATTGAGCGGTACCATCGATTGTTACTGCAGCATCGAATCTGCTCTTCAGTGATTTCGCAGTTTCCGCATGATCATCTTTGCTACTAAAAATTATTTCAGTTTCTTTACAGTACTTCTTTGCCCACCGGAATAAAGCTTTCGCATCTAAGATACGGGCTTGATGAGAGCATTGGAGGCTATACTTCGCTGCATTTCTTTTAATATTTGCTCCTATACCATCACATGCTCCTTTACCATGAGCAGTAGGATGAAAATGCCACTCAGCTGGTGTATCGAAATCTGTTTCATGAGCCATAAGATTTGCGAAGCTACTTTTGTTTTTAAAATGCTGACGAGGTCCATCCGAAACGTAGTATACCTTCGCTACTGTGAATTCGGATTTTAGATAATTTAGTATTATCTTCTGGTACTCATAAACAGCAACGGCGTCATGCTTCAAATCATCGGATATGATTGCCATACTTTTATGTTCCAGTTTTCCATCTTTCATGTAGTAAATAACTATTGTAAATATAGTTGCTTGGTCGTTATTGAAATGGAATGCTTGTATGGCATCCTGGATAACATATTTATAGTTTTCTGCGAAATCGTATGAAATAACGAATTCACCTGCCTGCAAATGTATCTTAAAATTTTCGAAGAATGACCGCTGCTCCTTGACTAGAAAGTCATGGGTTCTCAAGTTTACCAATCCGGTACAAATTTCTTCCACAAAATCGTCCACACTTAAGATAACTGTTTTCAATGTGCACCTTTCAGACTGCAGCCAAGATTCAAATTTGACCTCCTCCACAAATTCTCGGTCAAAAGACTTGACCAAATTCTCTTTGATGAACGTAGTTCCCGGGCAATTTGAGCATTCACCCAAGTGGCAAGAAGTTGATACATTAGGACACATTGTCAATTTAAGGCAATCACGGTAACTGTTCAAATCTTCCGGCGAATCATTTGTTAAATAATTCAAGTTGATTTCCTTCAACATCAGCTTCACATTTTCATGATAAATGCAAACGCATACTGTATGAGTTCCGCTGCTTCCTGCCAAGACGCAAAGTTTTGGCTTGAGCTGGGTAAATTTTGTGAATCCAATTTTAATATCCTCGTGTTCAGATTGAAAGCTCGCGAACAGCTCATTCAGGTTGCAGAGAATTATCCTCTTCTGCATTTGAACTTTCTTACCGTCAATTCGTACAGACACCCAGTCTTTCATCCCTGGCATCAGGCGACTCATATCATCGCGCTGATAAAACTGAGTCACTAGAGCTTCAGCTTTGCACTCTAAAGGTTTTCCTTTCTTTGTGTTTGGGAGTGTGAGTATTCCATGCTCTGCAACTAATTTTTTAGCAATCCTGGCTTTTCTTTCTGATGTTCCAAACTCAGCCATTGTTTTTGCGTGACTCCATGTCGGTGGAGCAAGCGTGAGAAGTTGAATTTTTTCTGCTCTACTAGTTGAAGTTTTGTACTTTTCTTTTATTTGCTCAAGTACTTTTACTGCATCCTTGTGGTATTGGTTTTGGCACTCATCCCTTGAAGTCATATTTTCTTCAGTAAAGTTGGAGCCATCGTCATCGGAAATTCGGTCATCCTTCTCAGATTCAATATGGTCTCTATCTGGAATAACGTCTTCACAAGGCTCATTACTTTTCGAAGTCGGTAATTCCTTCAATTTGCTGAGCTCTTTCCTGCACGATCCACAAATTCGCATCCGTTTTGATAGCGTAGGGAATTTTGATATTAAGCCGTCAGAAAGCCGTCATGTATCTGAAGAAACGTGGTTTTTTTTTGTTGAAGGGATTAAAGCAAAAAGAAGCAAACATTTCTTTATCAAGCTTAGCCTTTTTATGAGCCATAGCTACTGAAAATATTAATTATGTAAATAACACAGTCTTTATTTTAACGCTGTTTCTAAAAAAGTGGTCTTCAAAATGACCATACACTGCCTTCATAAACTATAGCTGATTTATTATAGCTACTTATAGGTTGCGCGAGTAGGTATGAATATCTATTGAGAAAAGGTTTGGACGAATATGCTGTGGTTAGGTACAAAGAAAAATCTTAATCATCCTTAACTACCGGAAAATCCCATATTCTTCATACCTTTTAAATATTAGGGCTATTCGCGATTCGGTGCATAAGAGCTGACAAATTTATGCAATTGCAGAAATATGCCATGGATTGTGAGCGACCTTTATTAAACTGTCATGGTAAAGCTTTTGCAAAACAATTTTTGTGCATCAGCTTTGGTTTTGTTTATGAATGCAATGCATAGCATTTTTATGCTATGGATTTTCGGTATTGCAAATTTGCCAAGCCATGACAAATGCAAATGCGTGTATTTTGTTTGTGTATTGCAAATAATTTGCAATACAAATTTGCAATGCAATGATGCTAGGCTATTTGCACCGGATCGCGAATAGCCCTATTGTGCTAGTAGGTATGCAAATCTAATACTCAAAATTCTGCAAAGCTATTAATAAAGAGTTTGGATGCACAAAATCGAGTACCTGCTGTGTTAGACTACGAAAAATCTTAATCATCCTTAACTACGCGAATGGCAGTATCGAGGGTATGAAACTTTGGTTAGGCGTGTTATATACCGTTGGAAAGGTA
>NW_023472751.1:0-3995 GCF_013731165.1 Rhagoletis pomonella
TGCCCAGTCTATATAAGAAGATTAAAGTTTGAAAAACAAAAAGTAGGTTGTAAGCAATCAAATTCTAGCAAACAGCACCATAGTAATTTGTTTATTTGTTTATTTGTTTAATTTAGCCAATGAATACATCAAATATTCTTACAGACTATTAAAAAGAAAAGTAAAGTATATTTACAAAATTAATCCAAAATAGAAGATAACAAATTCAAAAAGTCGTTTTTACAAGCTGTAAAATCAATATGAATACAATTTTCGATGCGATTAAGATCGCATAGAGCTCTTGTGATAGGAGCGTTTAATGCATAAACAGTTTTTACCGGGCCTATATGAAATGACTCAAAATGACGTAAATTTCTAAGTGGGGCATTAAAACGAATACGTTCAAGGAGGGGGGCACAGTCCACCCGTCCAGAAATAATATCAAATACAAAAGATAGTGACAGAATCGATCTCCTACTTTCCAGCGATTTTAAATTAATGAGCTTACATCTAGCAAGATACGAAGGAATAGGTTCATTAAAATGCAAGGTTCGAAGAGCAAACCTGATAAACACCTTTTGAACTTTTTCAATGCGGTTAACGTAACATGCATGATATGGCCTCCAGATAAATGAGGCGTACTATAACCTAGATCTAACAAGGGTAGTGAAAAGCAATTTAATTGTATACGGGTCAGAGAATTCGGAACTGTTCCGTCGCACAAATGCCAACATTGCATAGGACTTTGAGACAATGTAGTTAATATGATTGCTGAATGTAAATTTTCTGTCAAAAATTACTCCCAAGTCCTTAATCTCCGGGACGGACTTTAAATAATAATTGGAAAAATGATAGGAAGTGTGAAAGACTGTGGTACGTTTACTGTAGGTGACGTGATAGCATTTATTAATGTTCAACGACAAGCGATTGGTGTCACACCACGATTTAAGATTATTAAGCTCTGCTTGAAGTATCTGTGAATCGAGCGGACTCTTTATTACGGAGTAAACTTTTAAATCGTCCGCATATAGGAGAAATTTAGAACGGGAAAAGCAACTACTTATATCATTTATAAACAAAATGAAAAATAAGGGGCCCAAAACGCTTCCTTGGGGTACCCCGGATAGCGAGTTGTTGAAAATTAATTTTAATGGATAAATAAGAGAATCGCATTTTTTTAATAGAACTGCGGATAGCCCGTCAATGTCAGTTTGGCTCGAGGGTTTAAGCTGCGGAATGCCATTATGAATGTCGGTTGTGGTCAAGGTTAGGGATCCAAAGCTAAAGGGCCATTCCTTAGTATTGGAAAGGCTTCCACTAGAGTCGTTATCTAAAATGAAGTTTGAGCGAAAAAAATCGGCAAACAGATTCGCAGCCTCAATGGGGGAGGTAGCAGATTTCCCGTCCAGAAATAGTTGAGAGGGAATACTAGAGCAAGATTTCTTCGAAGTTATAAATCGCCAGAAAGCTTTAGGATTCGACTTGATATTGGCTTCATAGTTTAAAACGTAGTTTCTATATAAAAATTTATCAAGGCAGTTAAAATGTTTGGCATACTTTTTATACTCAATGAAAAACGAATAATTGCTCGTCTTTTTGAATTTGCGGTGGTATTTGTTTCTTAAATTTTTTATTCTTTTAAGATTTCGAGTATGCCATGGAACTTTGTATAGCTTTTTACCAAAGATTGGAATGTTATTTTGACAAACTTCAACTACTTTAGATTTAAAGATATTAAAACATGATGCCACACTAAGATTACATAATAACCTGTCCCAGTCTATATTGAGAAATATACTATTTAGATTAGAAAAATTACATACATTATAGTTAAAAGATGCTTTTGTGTTTTTATCGTCTAAGCTGAGGTATGAGTAAAAATAAATATCTAATACCAAGGGAACATGATACATATCAGGCTCCTTGAAAGGAAAATTACACTCGGACAACTGAAAGTTAACATTAGTGCTAATAAATATTAGGTCCAAAAACCTCTGAAGCTTATTGTGAATGTAATTTATTTGCCTAATATCAATGCTTAAAAAATTATCAATTAAATATATCTCGCTACTACTATTCACACAGCTTGGTAAAAGGCCAGAGGTCTTAACTATATTAGACCACATAACGTTGTTTAAGTTAAAGTCCCCTAAGACAGCAAGATGGTTATCTGGTGCACAATTTGCATTTAGAGACAAAATATTATCTACATGCGCCTTATACAGCTCATCTGAGCTATTCGGCGGAATGTATGAAGCGCAGATGAAGAGCGATTCCCGAGGGCTTTGTACACACACGCAGAGTTGGTCCAGCAGCGAATTATTGTTGCTTAGCTCGTAGAAGAACGCCTTATGTTTCCTCTGGATCGCAATAAGGACACCACCACCTCTAGCACATCCGGTTTTGACTGCATCTCTGTCCTTGCGGAATACTTCAAACAAGTTTGGATCGAAGAACTCATGACTGAAGAAGTTATCGTTTAGCCACGTTTCTATGATAACGAAGATATCGTAATCTAACTGCGAACTCATGAGATGAAGAGATTTAGATTTTGTCCTAAGACCAGAGACATTATGAAAATAGATTTTTAAGTGCTTGTGGTTTGCATTATCGAACTTTGGGTTTTTGTCTGAGAGTCGTCGTTTTTTGGCATAAATTTAAAAGGGCGCACAGCAACATTCGCAGGCCATAAGTCCGGATTTAAGAGCTTTTCGTAGTGCAAGTTAGATACGCCCAGTTTAAAGTTTACACTCTTTAGAGTATTTATAGAAACATCCTTTTTAACTAAGGGAGAGCACGAAAGCATGCTGGGTTTAATGTTTGCGTGTTTAGCTACATAATTAATTATGTTTTCCGCTTTGACCGAATTAGAAAACGAAGACAAGTGCAGCCACTTCAGTCGAAATGTCACATCAAGCTCTTTGCTAGCATTCAAACCAACAACAATCAATGGTGCTTTTTCGTTCTTCTTTGCGCTGTTTAACTTGCCAGCAGAATTTAGCGATGTAGCCGAAGATTGTGTGTTTGCATTTTTGTCATTAGCAGTTTGGTGAGTAGGAATGGGAGCATTAGCCGCAGCATATGAGGATGACAAAGACGAGTTGGAGATAGGCGATGTAGCCGAAGTTTGTGTGTTAGGCTGCTTGTTTACGTTTTTGTCGTTCGCAGCTGCTTTTTCATTCCTCTTTGCGTTGTTTAACTCGCCAGCTGAGATTTGCGATGTAGACGAAGTTTGTGTGTTGGACTGCTTGTTTGCATTTTTGTCACTAGCAGTTGGGTAAGTAGGAATGGGAGCGTTAGCAGCAGCAGCAGCATACGAAGATGGCGAAGAGTTAGAGATATGCGATGTAGCCGAATTATGTATATTAGGCAGCTTAGGTACATTTTTGTCTTTCACAGGCGGTGGAGTAGGAGTGGGATAATTGGTAGCAGCAGACGAGGGTGACGAAGAAGACAGAGAGGAAGCAGGTAGCGTTGTGTTAATAGAAGGCGTGATCAGCGGAGCAATATGAGTGGTATTCTCTTGAGTAGGATTTGCATGGGCAGAGGTAGCGTTCACTTGAACATTATTTGCAAATACACGCACATTCTTACGAAAGTCTATGACAGCAGACTTCACATCTGCAATGATAGCAGCCATATCAAAATCACACAATTGCCTACTCACAGCCTGAACTTCAAGCTGAAGAGAATCAACTTTTTTGAGAAGAAGTTGTTTATCATTTTGCAGAGTCTTTATCAAAGAGAGCGCAGAAGAGTTTTCAGCTTTAAGAGCGACAAGCTCATTCAAAATAGTTTGTAGAGTAATTTCTTGATTAGCACTTTTTTGTTCTGACGAGTTAGTTTTATTGGCCGAAGTTTCCGAATTTGCCGAGGCACCACCAACAGCAACTGCATCTTTACATTGAGCACTCACACGGGTTGGGGAGAGTAAAGACTTTCTACGATCGGTTGTGCATTGCTTGCATGTTGAAATGCGTTTATCTTAATATTAGTAGTATACTAGCTAATAAAGC
>NW_023472752.1:0-3995 GCF_013731165.1 Rhagoletis pomonella
TCCAAAAATTTATAATATTCTTATTTTTCGTCAAAAAATTATTGTAAATATCAATTTTGAGTAAATTATCTTCAGTAGTTACTAAAATATCGCAGTTTTCGTATTTCTGGAAATTACCGTTATATGGGAAGTGGGCGTGGTTATTGTCCGATTTCGCCCATTTTCAATACCAACCCACCTTGGATTAACAGAAACATACATACCAAATTTCGTTGAGATATCTCAATTTTTGCTCGAGTTATCGTGTACACGGACGGACGGACAGACGGACAGACGGACAGACGGACAGACAGACATGGCTTAATCGATTTCTTTTTTCATTCTGATCATTTATGTATACATTTGTCTATATCTATCTCGATTCGTTTTGGCTGTTACAAACAACCGTTATGTGAACAAAATTAATATACCCTTGTGCACAAGTGCGCTCGGGTATAAAAATAGTTTCCCAAAACATGGGAAGAGCTAATAATATACTTGGGGTGTTTTCAGCCCGCTTATTTTAAATATGCTCTCCATTTTTTTCACTTGTCACAGTAAGTTACAGTTTCATCCAGTTTCTTGCTATGTATGTATTTGCCAAACATGATTCGATTCAAAATGAATATCAAATTAAAATTGATATTCAGAGCTATTCATTTCAACATATTTTAGGAAATGGGGTCATTATCATGTGTTTGCAATGAAATGATTTGAAAATTTTTCGGTAAAATGAATGTTTTTGATGAAAAATATATTTTGTTAAATTATGCATAAAAAATGTTTACCAATGTTTTTTCTTGTTTGAAGATATTTTACTAAAATTTTGCACATAACCGTTTTTTAATATTACCTTAACTATTCCATAAAATCATCGAAATCGGTTCACTAAAACATCCAGCTCCCATACAACCGATTGATCAGAGACGTTGTTTTCCGTTATAACTCCTCCAATTAAACAGGTTAAAATTAGGCTCAATTTAACATATAGCACGCATACAATTTATTATTCAGATATGAAGTTAGAGTTATAGCGCAAAAACACATATCTGAGTAATCAGTTGTATTGGAGCTATATGTTAATGTGAACCTATTTCGATAATTTTAAGGAATAATTAAGGTAATATTAAAAAACTGTTATGTGCAAAATCTTAGTAAAATAACTTCAAAACTGAGGAAGTTATTTATAAGATAGTCAAAATTTAATCAAATTTTCAAGTGTCGTTATCTTGAAAACCGGAGTTAATATGGTAAAACAGGGCATGCCATTGAATCTAGAACGTCCTCGTTAAGTGAGTACAACTTTCAAAATCTTTTCTCAAAGTTTACAACTTGAACAGCGTAATTTGAACCCAGCTTATTCTTTTGTTTTCTATTTCATGTTTATTCCTCGTCTAACTTTTGAAGCACTTGATGAAAATGAATTACACCTATATTCATTGATTTATGAAGAGATAATAATTAAAAAAGAAAAATTTCGGAAGACTTACGGGCCTTTACGCGTTGGCGACGGCGAGTACCGCAGACGATGGAACGATGAGCTGTATGAGCTTTACAACGACATGGACATAATGCAGCGAATTTAAATACAGCGGCTCCGCTGGCTTGGCTATGTCGTTCGAATGGACACCGACGCTCCAGCTCTGAAAGTATTCAATTCGGAACCCGCTGGTGGTAGCAGAGGAAGAGGGAGGCCACTGCGATGGAAAGATCAGGTGGAGAAGGACTTGGCTTCACTTGGCGTTTCCAATTGGCGTCAGTTGGCACAGAAGAGAAACGACTGGCGTGCTTTGCTGAACTCGGCCAAAATCGCTTAGGCGGTTACAGCGCCAAATAAGAAGACAAAATTAAATTTTTTTTTTAAGTGTACCTATTTTTTAGATTTGCCCATATACATCCAAAAATTTACAGCTTTTCCGATGTTTTGAAACAAGGCATATCGTATGACACCACAGACTTATAAATTAAAAAAAAATTAAAAATACATAAGACACTGATTATTAGAGATCGGCACTATCATGAACTCAAACATATATCCCTAATCATTCGAAGATGCTTTATTGTACCTTTTCAAAGTAGTAGCAAATTTTAATAGTAAAATTCGATAAAAATAAAACAAGCTACATTTTTGCATTAAATCCAGGAATTTTGAGGAAAAATCGGGACATTTCAAGGCTGGCCCGGGACACGGGATGAAGAGTCTAAAACGGGACATGTCCCGGAAAACCGGGACGTATGGCAGCCCTAGTTTGGATTCCTCGCTCGGCCGAAGTGAAACTTATTCTTTCTATTACTCGATAATCGCACCATATTATTTCAGTAATTTTCTGCAATAAAGAACAATTATCGTTAAATTTATTTAAAATGTTATCTTAATCTTAATCGTGGTCAACCCATCCCTTCTTTTGTCACTTTTTCGTTTCGTCTGAGTTAGTAATTACAACCAATCCAGTGTGATGCCGTGAGAGAAATCTAGGCTCGATGTGGCCACTGCTTGACCACATTTACGCCCTACGCTCGAAGGAGCTGCTGCTATTTTTGAGGGCTTTAGACTTAGAGAAACTATTTTGTGAGCATGAGAGCGCACAACACATCACTAAGTCGTGGTGCACACCTCATTATAGCCACCGAGGGGCAAATAAGTTTCTCTTTAAAAAGTCGACTGCTGCACTGGAAAAGTAATAAATACGAATACTTTTCCTATTCACTGCATTTTTCTTACAAATTACAATAATTCTGGCTAAATCAAAATACGAGCGCACGTTTGATTCTCACCCCTCTTCGAGGATTTTCTCTCGACGGCACTGAATGCCACCCCCACATTCACACACAAAAGAACCATTAAAAACAAAAATTTCATACATACACATGCATATGCATATTTGTACCAGGGTTGCTGCGAATATTCGCACTCGCAATCGCGGAGCTTGCGCATTAATTTTAACATTCGCAATAATCAGTGCGGAGGTTTTGCGAATGCGATTGTTGTGCAAGTGCAAGTTAAAAACGTAGCTCTGAGACGCTCATATTGCCCGTTTAATAATATAGAGACGTAATTCAAAATTTACGTGTTTGGAGATTTCATAATACAACTAATAAGCTTGATAAGGAGAATATGGTTAGCCTAACAGATGATTAAACTTCCCAAAAATGGCAAAGATATGTCTCTTTCCATCTGTCTTTCGGCATACCAACCAAAATTGAAATTTTGAAGTAATTCTGTACGTAATTAAAAGTGCGATATCATCATGATTACAATAATTCAAATGCGTATAAAAAAATTTGAGACTTTCTGGTCCGATTCAGCTGGCAGCAACTACTTTTGTTCTAATTGCTCATACCTGGAAAATAGCAATTTACGAGTATTTGCCAAATCAACCTATTTAGACTCTCGCTATAAGTAAGCATAATTTTTCAAACAGAAGAAAGGATTAGAAATGTATTACAAAAAATAAAATTGAAAATCACTGATGACGTTACAGGTTCTCCAACTTCTGAAACAGCCAAAATAGTGGAACTGAGCAATTCTTTGGAAAAATCGTTAGAAAAACCTGAAATATCTCGATCACCTATTAAACGGTATTTAAAGAACGATCTTGCCATGATTATAGATTCTTCAAGTGAAGATGAAATCAGGAGAATACATTAGCAGCCCGATCAGTGTTGTCACCTCAAAAACCAAATTAACGGTAGTTTATTAATAAGTATAGTATAATAACTGGAACCATGTTGAAATTATACCAGGTGTAGTAATAAGAGCGAGAAGAAAGGTCTGACACTATCTCATTTGAAAATTTGCTTGAAAAAATTTCTATAAGATAAGAAAGATATAAGAAAACTGAGAAAATAAAGCGAGAAAGCTGTTTTATTACTACACCTAGTGTAATTTCACCAATGGGCTGAAACCTGAAAAGGCAGCAACGTTACTTTTTATTAAATTCAATATATCTTATCAATTAAATTACATCAATTAAAAATTTCAAACCTTCAGCAAAAATATTTTCGGCTGTAAGCCT
>NW_023472753.1:0-3995 GCF_013731165.1 Rhagoletis pomonella
AGTCCACATTAAAATTGAAAATTCAGTAATAGTAAATGGGCTTTATTTTAAAGTTATGACAAATAGACATAACTTATGCACATACATACATATGTGCATATATCTTAAATTAAAACAAAATGAAAGGAAAATATTTATTTAAACTAAAACTTAACTTGGAATTCATTTGGATCACTTAAAACATACATACACCCACCAGAATATGTTTCCGTGCAGTGTTTTTTTTTTTTTTAATATTTACAAAGTTTCGCGTAATAAATTTTTTTCGTTAATTTTTAGTAGAAATATAGTTCATTCTGCATCAAAAAGCATATAAGTTAATGTTTAAAAGTTTTTACATAATTTAGGAAAATTAGACAAATTTTCACCAACATTTTAAACTTTTAAACAAAATTTTTTAGAATTTTGTTTGAGTATGCAGTTTTGTGGATCACTCAATTTCAGTACAATAAAGTGCAAGTTTTAAGTGGCTATAAGCTACCATTTATTTTGGAAATTTTTTTTTTTGCTGATGATGTTGCTCATTTTCTCCATATAATGAGTACCTGATAGTTTTTTTGTATGGGAAAACATGCCGCAGAGCGTCAGTAAAAAAATTCTCCAAAATCAACGGTAGTTTATTTCCACTTAAAATTTGCGCTTTGTTATTCTGAAATTGAGAGAACTACAAAACTGCATACTCAAAAAAATTCTAAAAAATTTTGTTTAAAAGCTGAAAATTTCGTAGAAAATTTTTCGAATTTTCTCTAATTTTGTAAAAACTTTGAAACTTAAATTTATATGCTTTTTGAAGCAGAATGAACTATATTTCGATTATAAATTAACGAAAAAAAATTTATTACGAAAAACATTGCAAATATTAAAAAAAAACACTGTACGGAGACTTATTCTGGTGGGTGTTTGTACATGTACATATTACATATTACGTTAAATCTAAAATATTATTTTTCAAATCATTTTCTGCAACATTAATATTTAAAAACATTATTTCATTGACAGATTCTTTATCGAAAGAAAGAAGTGTTCTTTTTTCTGAAAGTAAATTGCGCGCTATGGAAAATACTCTCTCAGAGGATGCACTACTTGCCGGAGTTGCTAATATTTTGCACGACACTTTGTAAAGAAGCGGAAATTCATTCTTATGCAATTCCCGCCATTGTAAAACATTAAGATCAGTTGCAAAAGCTACGTCCAAACTCTGGTATCGATCAAACTCCCTTTTAACGCGTTGAGTTGGATTAAAATTCGATTGACATTTTACGAAATCTCTAAAAAGCTTAATGAGCTTTGCGATTCTATTTGAGCTGTATTTTCCTCATTATCCCCGTTTGATAAATATTCTGACATCAAGTTCCTGCAATTATCTTTAATTTGGTTTTTTTCTTCTTCACTAAATTGCAATAGTTCATTCGCAGGTGGAAACAAAAATAGCGCAATTTTATGATAAATGCTTAAATTATCCATAATTATTGATTCCAAATAGTTAGTTAAGCTTTCCTTAAATGTCTTTAGAATTGTTAGGTCGGCTGAATTTACTGTACACGTTTTTTTGAGCTTATGTATATAAATAATTGATAAATGCAATGTCGGATGTTTATCACTTTCTAACTGCTTAGAAGCTTCTTCAAAAGATTTCAATAATGGAAGAAGTAGTTTAATATAACTTCGATTTATACTATCAAATCTCTGTATTTGATTGTTTTCTTCTAAAATTTTAAAAATCTCCATCCAGTTACTTTCAATGGACTCAAATAAGTAGTAATAAGTATTCCAACGGGTAGGTGAATAACTTTTTAGCGTCGGTGGTAGGAAAGAGTTCTTACCCGACTTTTTAATATATTTAACGAGCTTGGAGCACAAACGGCATAAATCTGATATTTCATATATACTTTGCATGGATTTTAGCAATACATTGTTAATCAAATGATTTATGCATTTTATGTGGTTGTAGTTCCGAAAAGCTGCTAGCATGTTTGATCCTCTATCTGTTACAACTAACGTGTTGGTGGATAGCTCGCAGTTGAATTCTTCTAGCAGTGTCTTTACTTTCCGCAATATGTTTTCATCTAAAAATATTAAATACATAAGTATTTATAAGTATTCATTGTAGCACACCTTCTACTCCAACGCTTTGCTGTTAAAGAGCGAACTATCCAGCAAAGCGAGGAAAGTCGTATGTAAAAAGCGCTTTAGAATTCAAAATCTAGGAATATTTTACAGCTAAAATGTAATCAGTAGAGGTACATATAATACTTACGTGTACATTTTTCTGCTTCCATAGATTTAAGTCCTAGCAGACGTTTCACCAAATTACCGTCCTTGACGAAGTGGATTGTAACAGCTATATATGTTTTTTTTTAAGAAATTTTCAGTCCAAAGATCGGATGTAATTCCAAAACCAACATCTCGTATCGAACTCATTTCCAGCTTAGTTTTTTCAAAATAAATTTGATATACTCTAGTAATATTTCTAGATATAGTTGTCGGGTGTGGTAGTAAATTATCGACATCAACACTGGAACCAAATTTTGCTCCAATAGTTATACAAAACTCTATTAATTCCTTAAGCCAACTATCCTCAACGATTCTATAAGGTCTACTGTTCACCGCGCACCATAGAGTACAAATGCCTACCATCTTCTTTTTGGATTCTGAATCAACTTGCAGTTTATCAACTGACGCTTGTAAAGAGCTATCTAAAATGTAGCATTTATGTTTAATTAAATTCGAAGTACTCCTGTTGTTATATTTATAAACATTAAAACAGCTTCTGCACGAAACTAAATTTGGAAGTGCCTCATTTTCTTCATTTTTAATGGTTCCAAAGATATTCCATACTTTGCTTCTTCCCCGTTTGGTGTCAATTTTATAAGTTCCATTTTGCAGTTTTCTTTTCACCATAGCATTATTAATTAACAAAAGAGCCTTCATCAGTTGACTGTTAAGTATATTTAAGTACAGATATTAAAAATAAAATGAAACTTGTAAATACGTATATACATTAATGAAAACTTACCTCATTTGTATTTGCCATAATGTCAAACATTTCTTTATTATTATTATTTTAATATTTATTACCCACAAAAGACCTACAGCACGATGCCGCTATTGCGTCTGATTAACAGCACTTCAGTAAAAAACGGCTATGCTTGACATGTAGTACTCTCAAATATTCGTTTATTTGAAGTTAAAAATGCGAAACAGAGAGCATAGGAAAGAAAATAACAGATACTCCGTTACAACAATGGTATTGAGCATTCCATTCGCCAAATATTATACTCCCACTAAATCGCATTCTCTTGCTGATATCGTTTGCAAACCTTGTTCATGATTGAGAGTAAAGAGAACGACTCCAAAAGCAAATGCATTCTCGCAGCTGTGTAGTATGTACCCTGCAAAAAGTGGGACTAGGTTAAATACTAGTACAGGACCATGCTACCTTGTAACCAACACTAGTAACCAAAATGGTCCAAATATATGGAGAAAATATGGTTACATTAACATTGCCATGTCATTGGACCTGACCACCTCTGGTCCAACGCTGCATAACATGGGACCATTTCTGGTCCACCGCAGCATAACATGGGACCACCTAGACAACTACTCCTTTTGGACCATGGCACATTCGGCAGCCGAATCTTGTTGCCGATGGGGCACGAAGAGGTGGTTCTCAAAAAATATATCAGCTTTTACGTTTGAAGTGGTCCAGGTAAGCATAACAAGTTACTAGTATGCAACCTGGTCCTTTTGCACATACTTTAAAGCTACGACCCAGTGGACCACCTGGTCCTCAAATTTTTGCAGGGTATGCTGTATGCATAACAAAATACACACCCAAAACAAACCTGAAAAATATCTTCCATACAACGTCGTTGAAAATTTTTCGCGATAAGTTCATCGCGATAAGCTGTTGTGAGCAGTGTTGCCACTTGAAAATATTTTTAAGTGCCAAATTGCTTACCAAATCAGTTTCCAAACTACCAAAGTTTTATTCA
>NW_023472754.1:0-3995 GCF_013731165.1 Rhagoletis pomonella
CTGCTCCAAAAAACTTAAAAACTCCGGTTTTGGTTTATAAAGCCCCCCTCCGAAAGTAAATTAACATACGTAAAATGTTGACTATTTTCAGCAGATGTTCGCATCCAAATTGACTCAAGCCCATTTTTGAAATTATGTAGCCGCCAAAGTTTTCCAGGCCATCGAACTCAATATCACTCAGCGCGGTCATGCGATCCAAAAAATTATTGGCTTCTTCCTGTTCTTGAAGCTACAACAGATATGTATACGGATGTTTGCAATATAATCTATATTTAAAGTAATAAAAGTAGACGATTTTCTACCTCGATATGTTCTGCTGGTGACAAGGGAACATCGTTTGTTTCTTTGAAGACATGATGTGTGAGTGTGAGTGTGAGTCCTCTAGGTTCAAAACTTACTAGAGCATCATTTGTTTTCTCCATATTGGCTTCTGAGCACAACATGTTTTCATTTCGACCTAAGACCCTGTTGGTTCAATTCCAAACAGATTTTCTTCACTTCTAAATAAATTCAAAGGAACATGTTTTTTTTTGTGTTGCTTATAAGAAAGTTTAACACACATACCCCTCCAAATACGTGAGATATTTTTCCAAATTCTCTTCCGTTTCTTCTGATTCACTACTGAAAATTATGAACATCAAAATTTGGTCACATTTGCGATTATCATGCTTACTTTTTACACTTTGGCACTGCACTTCGGCTTAATCGTGCAGTCTTCTTGGCTAACGACATTTCATTCTTTGCAAAGTCACACTCCTTAACACCGCATGCCAGCAACCACTTCTCTCGAATGTGCAGAATAACGGGGAATTGGAAGAACCTTACCTTTGTACCTCTGCATAAATGTCTTGTATACGGGCATTGATTAAATAAACAGCTCATTTTTTCTTTTTATGTATTTTTTTTTTTTGAATTCAAACAAATTTTAATGTAGAATATTTATTTTATTTAATGTTTTACATAAAAAAATATTTTTTTGTATCATGGGTGGTAGCACGGAATGTCATAATCTGCTTAATTGTCAGGTGGTTAATATGGCGACGAAAAAGTGACAATGGAACTACCTTCTTTTTTGTATCATGGTACTGGCTTTTTATTTGACAGTTTTATTCGCGTTGGAAGGTGCTGCTCAAAAAATAATGTTGAACAGATTCGTTGAAAATCCGACATTTTCAAAATCAAAATCAAAAATCAAATTAAAATTAAATATACCAAAAACTTCTATTTATCCTCCAAAAATCAATGAATAGTTTCCTTCTGCTTAATCTAACGGGTTGAACTAATCATTAAAAGACATTATTTCGCACCAGCTTAAGGATAAGGCTCTTTACCTGAAATAGAAAAAAAACAGCTTATCAGAAGAAGATCGTGCGAGAGAATTGGAAAACGGTTATCCACAGTTCAGCGAATGCAAGCTATGGCGAGACATAAACCTTATCAAGTTATCTATACATATAATAAAATTGTAACAGGTCGATGTCTGTACATTATAGATATTAAAGAAAAATTAATGTGGGGGGTCTTTATTAGAGCACCACAAGCCAAATCAACCATTTTTAGAATTTTTGTCTGTCTGTCTGTCTGTATGTTTGTTCGCGCATCACTCGAAAACGAATGCATGGATTTGAATGCAGTTTTCACCGCTGTATTGCTAGAGGTCTAACTTAAAATATAGGAGGAAACAAATTAGAGAGTTGCCACCTGTTTGAAAATTGGAGTTTAACTAAATTGATAAGAAAAAATTAATATTGCAATATGGGCGTCAAAAGAAAGAGGCTGAAGAAGGCTTAAAGCCAAAAATATCTTTTTAGAGTTGCCACCTGTTTGAAAATTTACATTTAATTTAATTTATAAGATAATTTGAATATTGCAATATGGGTATCAAACGGAAGGGGTTTAGGAAATTTTATTGCCGAAAATATTTTTAGGGAGGGCTGCCACCTGTTTGAAAAATTTTATTGTATTAAATTGATAAAATAAATGTAATCTATATCTACATCTATACATATAATAAAATTGTAACAGGTCGACGGCTGTACCTTATAGATATTAAAGAAAAATTAATATGATGGGTTTTTATTAAAGCCAAATAAACAATTTTTAGAATTTTTGAATCTCTGTCTGTCTGTATATTTGTACTCGCAGATCTAACTTCCAATATAGAAGAAAAAATTAGAGAGTTGCCACCTGTGTTTAAAATTTCAATTTAGGTCAATTGATACGGTAAAGTGAATACTGCAATATGGCTGTCAAAAGAAAGAAATTTACAAAGGCTTACAGCTGAAAATATTTTTGTGGATGGTTGCCACCTATTTGAAAGCTTTAATTTAATTTAATTGATAGCATAAATTAAATATTGCAATATTGGCATCAAACTAAAGGGGCTAGGAAATTTTAATGCTGAAAATATTTTTAAGGGATTTGCCAACTGATTTAAAAATTGTATACATTAAAATTTGTAAAATAAATGAAATATTGCAATACGAATATTAAACTAAAAAGGATTAGGAAGCTTACTTTTGAAAATATTCTTGAAGCGGGTTGCCACTTATTTGAAAACTTTAATTCAGTTAAATTTATAATATAAACTAAGTGTTGCCATATGGGTATCAAACGAGAGTATTTGAGAATAATAAAATTGCAACAGGCCGATATCTGTACATAATAGATGTTAAAGAAAAATTAATAGGGGGTTTATTAGATCAACAGAAGCCAAATATAAAATTTTGGTATGTTTGTCTGTATGTTTGTAAGCGTATCACGCCAAGCTAATGTTTGGAATTAAATGCAGTTTTCACCGATGTACATATTGCTAGAGCTCTAATTGAAAACATAGAATCCATTTTTTTTTTGTTTTAGCTTATCGTCGATCATTATTCCTAGGTATTTGAACGTATTAACTTTTTCCAGTGCATCGTTGTTATATTTAGAGTTAGCAATGGACCGTTCTCAAAATTTTGCCTTGATATAACCAAAAACTTAATTTTTTTTTATTTACTTGTGGAAGGTTTTTCGCTAAAAAATTACAACTTTTCGTTGTAGCTGCGAAAAAAATGAAGAAATTTGAGACGTCACGTTTTACAATTTCATACAGTTCTCTTTACAATGTATTTCACTAAACTACTAAATAATGAAAATAAATATTCTGACCAAAAATTTACTCGGTATGTAGCTCGGGATATTCCTAAAATTCTTATACTTAGACTAAAACGTAAAAAACCAATATATCTCTAAAACCAATTAAGCTGGGGAACTGAAACTTAGCACTGATGCATATATTGCAAATGCATTGGGAAAGGGGGCGTGGCTCCTTCCTTCCATACAAACTGAACTTCTCATATAGCTTATCTCCGAAACGGCTTACGCTAACGTCCTGAAATTCTACACAGCTACAAATGTTATCAATACCGTAATTATGGCGAAAAGTGGTAATTATTGGAAAGGCTGGATCGATATACATTTATGTAAACGCGCAAGTATCATTCGATTGGGAACCATTTTCTCCTAGATTTCTAAATCCCATTGAACTATTGTAATTTTGTCTTTAATTTTCAGTAAGGTAAAATTTATGTGAAAATTGTGAAGAATTTTTTTAAATTTTTCACAAAGAATGGAGCTTTGCTTTTACGAGTTTCGCTATAAACTGTCTTATCCTATTTGCATAAAATGATAGCCGTTTTCGTTGTTCGGAATAAACTCAAAAAATACTGAATAGAGTTCCGTCAGATTGTCGGAGGTTATCTTACATACATATATGGCCCAATTACATGCTACTTTAAAACTCGATAGGTGGTGCTGGAGTAGAGTTATTTATAAAAATCGTATTTATTAACCGAGTTCGTTCAAATTTTAAATGTGAGCTATGTACCTGTATGATGGAAAATTCTTTTGATAAAAATTTACCCGATTAGTGCCGCTGGAGTTAAGGTTGAAATTCATAACACGTATTAATTTTATGGTAAGCAATTGTTTTGCAGAAAATGAACCCAATGGAT
>NW_023472755.1:0-3995 GCF_013731165.1 Rhagoletis pomonella
TGCTCTCTCATTCTGGTATTTTTTGACGTCACGGCCAGTTGCTCTCATCTCGATTGGCGCAATCTTGTATTCTATCATTCTTGGGCGCAACCTTTGTATTCTCTCAATCGTGGACTAGCGTGTTGTTTTGGACTCGGCCAAAATCGCTAAGGGGGAACAGTGCATATAAAATGGGCAAAAAAGAATAATGGACGGATTTTTATGAAAATTTGTTTCTTAGTGAAATTGAGGACGTTGTATTCAAAACTGCAATTTGTTTTTCGATGACTTCATACTTTCACTGTAAATGCAGTTTGAAGTAAAACTTTGCGTTCTTGTGGCATTTACATATGTAGGTATGTACTAGGGATGTTATTCTCGGGATCCCGGGCTTCTTTAAGTCCCGAAAATTCCGGGATTATTTGCCAAGAATCCCGGGATTTGTAATTTGCAATGGTGGCAATAACAGAATGCCTTATTTTGACCACTTTTCGCTATATTTCTTTTGTTTAATATTTAATATTTTTTTTTTATATATATCTGGCTAATTATACATACGCAAAACACCGTGCGACAGGCAATTTTACACACAAAAAATCAATATATTCGCGAAGCCATGGGCCAAATATATGCAGTAAAATTGCGTTTTTAGCTTTTCTCTCTGATGTCAGGATTTTTTAAAGGACTTTGAAAATTGAATAATATGAGTAATTCAGAAAATGATTTAAAAAATTTAGTGCAGTGTACTTAGGAAAACAGTATGGGTATCAAATTAAAGAGAAAATTCTGTAGAGAAAGAACAGATTAAATTTTTTGGTGCATAAGGTATTGAAAATGTCCTTAAAAATTGTATCCTTGAATATCCTTGAAGTTTTGCAATATTTATTTTGAAAAAATTATATGTTAAGGACTGATATAAACTCGACAACGTCCTCGAATATAGTCCTTCTAACTTTATTAGCTTAAAAAATAAAATTGAATAAAAGGGCATTTCAATACCTGTTCGTCCTTGTGAACCCGAAAAATTTAAATTTTTTAAATCCTACAGAATTTTATCTTTCATTTGGTACTCATCTTTATTCTGCGTTGCACTGAATTTTTAAAATATTTTTTTTATAATTTATGATATCTTTGAAATTATAAAGTTCTGGAAAAAAATTCTAAAACTAAAAACGCAGTTTTACTGTATATGGCCCATAGTGTTGTGAGTATATTGATTGCTTGGTTTCAATCTTTTTACTCAGAATTTTTAGAAAAATTTTAGGTACGCAATTTTATAAGTATAGCCCATTAAATTACAGGAGAACATAGTGCAAGTTTCAAGTGACTAAAAGTAACGTTGATTTTTTATAATTTTTTTGCTGTAGGTGTCACGCATTTTTTTCATACAAAGTATGTTCGGCAATTTGTTTATATGGAAGAAAAGCCCAGCATCGTTTAAAAAATTCCCACAAATCAACGGTATTTTGTAATTGCATGAAACTTCATTTTACCCTACTTTAATTTAATGGGCTATAAAACTGCGTAACTACAATTTTTCTAAAAATGCTGAGTAAAAAGTTTGTAACTTTGCATTTTTATAATTTTTGTACAAATTTTGAAATGCGCATTTAAATGCAGTTAATTATATATAATATATATACATATATATATCGGCCGCTGTGGTGTCTTTATAAGGTGTGCGCCCTTCCACTCCGCAACGCCTGGGTTCAAGCCCTGGTCAAAGCAACATCGCAAAAAATGTAGAAAAAAGGTATTTTCTTAACGGAGGTCGTCCCTCGGCAGGCAATGGCAAACCTCCGAGTGTATTTCAGCCACGAAAAACAGCTTCTCATAAAAATCGCCGTTCGGAGTCGGCGTAAAACTGTAGGTCCCTCCGCTTTGTGGGACAACATCAAGGCGTACGCCACAAATCGGAGGAGAAGCTCGGTCAAAAACATATGTGTAAGCGCCAATCTATTATATTATTATAATTATATATAAAATGAGATAGACTTTTATACAAAAATTTAAATATTAAATAAAGAAAAGAAATATAGACTAAACTGGTTGAAATAAGGCATATCTCTTATTTCTGTCACTAGTATTATGAACTTCTTTCAGCCACACAATACATATTTTGACTTAAGTTTTTTTTTTACGTCGAGCTGTTTTAGACTGCCTTAAGTTCTTTTATCAGATATGTACACACTAAAGTATTGTTAAATGCGTATAAATTTAATTACCGTCATTTGTTTTGTTACTAATGAAATATTTTTCAACTTAAATATTAAAGTAGGTTTCAAACCCATTTATTTTGATATTTATTATATGGTAGGACAGCTTCTCAAACTATATTGATGCAATTTTTTCATGTTAAGTTATTGGAAAATAATGAATATTAAATCCCGGGACTAACCCCGAGATCCCGGGATTGTATGAACGTTTTCCCGAAAATCCCGAGATCGCAAAAATCAAAAAAATTAACATACCTAGTATGTACATATAGTACGTTCTATTTTCAAAAGTGGGTTGCCAAATAACAGGGCTTGGACTGTAGATGTGTACTCAAGTTTTATTCTTTTGGAAAGTAAAATTACTCTCTAAAGTGAGAGTTAAAAGTGAGTAAGAACAAAAAGCACGGGAACAAAAAAAAAACATTTTTCCTGTAAAAACGTCAACCAGTGATCGCTTGACACTTTTCATGATTTTACCAGAAGAAAAAGTTCGGGTAAAATCTTGAAACTTCATTCTCTACACAACTCTCCGAAATCGCTCTCACTTACAAGATTTTGGAGCAATTTGGAGTACGGGATCATTTTTCCTGTAACTTTCTGCAAGTTCGTGTAAAAACCTGTAAGTTCATGGAGTACTGGATTAGAGCTAATATGGGTATCAATCGAAATTGCTTGCAAAATCGTTTACTTTTAAACTACACTTAGAAAGGTTGCCACCTGTTTAAAAAATCGAATTCAATTTAATTGAGGGAATTAGGTAATTGAAATATGTGTATCAGCCAAAAGAAAAAATTTTATATATTTAGCAAGAAATCAGTGAAAAGTAAAAACATTCCTGAAACTTTAAAAGGAATTAATCAGAACAAATCATTCACTGGCAATGAATGTATTTCCAAATTGTAATAAAATAAAAAACACGATGTCGTAAACATTTCGTTTGACACAAGTATTATTTTGGTTACATTAAATTTGACTTTACAAACAGATGGCAACCAACTTCAATATATTTCCAAGCTAAAACCTTCTTAAACTTCTTTCGTCTGACTCCGATATGAAGACACCTATCTGTTTCAATTACCTAAATCCCTTAATTCAAATGGAATTTAATTTTTGAAACACGTGGCATCCCTCCTACATGAAGTTGAGAAATATACCCTTTTCATACCCTTTTCGATTGATACCCAACGTATTAAATAATTTGAATTTATTTGTTTAACAGGTGGCAACTCTTTAATAAATTTAATGTATTATCTACAGCCTACGCTTTTTAATTTGTAATTTGTTGAACGGTGCTGATCCGATGGCAATGACAAGACAATTAAATAAATAAAATAAAAAAATAAAAACAACATTTAATAACCACGCTTTTATAAATGGACTAGAAAGTAGATAATATCTAATATTTCTCAGTCCCATAGAATTTGTTTTGATAACTTTTGATGTGAAATTTTAGCAAAAGTCATTATAAACTATTTATGACATTGAAAACGAAAAACGTGGAGCGCATTCAATACAAATAATTAGATTTAATTGACAATAGTCAAACTACATAACATAGACCTAAAATTTCTACAAAATTTTAGATTGATTTTAAGCGATCGTTATTCACATACCCACATATGTACATACATATATTACTTTTCATTTCAATTCAGGTATATTACATACGCCCCACGCTTTTCATTTTCTATCTCATAAATTGGTTATAATGACTTTTGCCAAAATTTCAAAATAAAAAGTTATCAAAAAAAAATCTATGGGACTGAGAAATATTATTTTCTACTGCATATGTATGTGCTT
>NW_023472756.1:0-3994 GCF_013731165.1 Rhagoletis pomonella
GGCAATTTCCATAAAATCCGTTCCCTGTTTATTACAAATGCTGCAGTTTCAACGTTTGTTATTTAACTTTTTGTACAGTCAGCTAAAATATAATATCTTGACTTTATTTGAGTCTAACTAATAAGTAATAGCAAAGCATTCAAAAATTATATTCTAGACTTACTGAATCCATCTCAGTTTCGATTTTCGTTAAATCAGGGAAAATGCAACGAACGTATGAATAAACTTTGAACATACATCTACATACATACAGTATTGGCCAATACAATAGCACCCCCATTTCAAAGTGATATTGTTTGCCACTCATGTTTATTAATTTATTTTTAAGAATTTTCAATTAAAATACAGTTCTTTCTCTCACAAAACTCACATAAACTCAAGTTAAAAACTTTTTAAAAGACCGCAAACAAATTTTCAACCAAATTTTTAACTTTTTTCTCAGAAGCGGTAGAATTTTTTTGAATACACAGTTGTATAGCCCATTCAATTTTAGTCTAATAATGTGCAAGTTTCAAGTGGCTAAAAATTACCGTTGATTTTTTAGAATTTTTTTCGCCGAGGATGTTGCGGGTTTCTGCCATATAAAAATAAATTATGTTTAGTCGTTATATGGAAGCAAATGAGGCAAAAAAATTCTAAAAAAATCAACGGTAATCTTTAGCGACTTGAAACTTGCACATTGTTGGACAAAATTGAATGCGCTATAAAACTGTGTACTCAAAAAAATTCTAGAGCTTCTGAGAAAAAAGTTTGAAATTTAAGGGAAAGTTTGTTGCACTTTTTTGCGGTCTTTTAAAAAGTTTAAAACATTGGTTTATATGGGTTTTGTTGGAAAATGAACTGTATTTTAATTGAAAACTTTTAAAAACGAATAATTAAACATAAGTGGCAAACAATATGGCTTTGAAAGGGGGGTGCTATAGATATGGCCATACTGTACATAGGTAGGTGCGTTCGTAGGCTTTAGAAATCGATTATAGCATTTCCATAGATCTCACGAAAAATGCCCCGAATAATTACGATTCGTTTGGTCCCCCGGCGTATTCAAATTGTTTTACCATCCACTAATCACACATCAGCTGGCATTGACATTTTCGCTCGCCTGCATATGTAAATAGTATGTGCCGACAACCGACCATTTCGTCTGCTGCAATATGTATCTTCACCGCAATTCCCAACGGTGTGATTGTAGCGCGCTGCGATGCGGTAATAATCGTACGACGCTTTGACTATGTCGCCCGCTTTTTCCGCTTTAGCTACTTGTAACTCGGTGGTGATGCGCGTACGTCATGCGTGTTATTTTAAAGTCAATGACAACAGCAGTGGTAAAATACATACATACATATGTATATTTTTCGACGCACTCTGCTGTTGTTTTTTACCTTATCGTTTTTTTTTTGTGTGCTCTAAGTGTGATTTTTAGTTTTCTAATTGAAACAAAAGACATGGACCGTATGCATAAAAACTAAGTATTTGCTTTTTCTTAAAATTGTATACCTTTCACTTAATTTTTTTTTAACAATTCGAGTAAAAGGTCTGTAATTTTAAGACAAGCATTTGCTTAGGTTTTATTCATACGACACTATCCGATTAAAAAAGGATTATCGAAATCGGTTGACGTGGTCCAAAGTTATGAGGTAACATACATAAAAAAAATATTCTGACGAATTGATAACCTTCTCCCTTCTTTGAAGTCGGTTAAAAACACTGAAATCAATTCATATTTGAATTTATGTTTGAAAATTTATATCCGAACAGAAAACTAAGCAATTTAAAGTGAAATAATTTCATTTGATAAATAGCTGCTTAACTAGTACGTATGGAACTATCAATATGAAACGATTATCCCTAATAACGACTCTTGGTAGTGCTGGACGACAAATCCTATTTATCTACTTTCGCGGTTGATTCTCTTTTGTTGAAGTAAATTGGCTTGTAATTACAATTTAAACATTTTGTGTTACCCTTTCAGTAATATCTGCTACTTTTGGTACTTTTATTTCTGTTTGTTGAATACAACCAAAAAACAACCCTGCAATCGATTGAATCACAAAACCAGTCTCCACCAACATAGCAGTCCCAAAGTCAACGTGTGGGAGAGAACTGAGATAAATTGTAATGAAAACACGAAATTCACTCTCAACAATCACCAGTACTCTCATGTCCATGGTGCTCATGTACAAAATTTCCTTTGGCGAACGCCTGTTTGCATTGGAGAACTTCATGTGTGGTATTTGTTGTTGAAAAATCCATATCACATGAATATTATGACATACATTTTAAAGCACACTGATTGATGACTGACCACACCAGTTTGTTTAGCCACCGCCACATACACCCCCCCACTCCCTACTAGCTGAGTGCTACACTCGCTCTCGAGACTTGTCTCAATTACACATGCTCAGCAGCACTATCGCTATTTTCTAAATGCTGCAATACACACAAGAGCTACTCTACCTCAACTCAACTCCAGTCAGATGCACCTACAAACACACACACACCAGCTCATTGTTGTGTTCTCGCTTATCTAGATGGTTGACTGGTTGGTCGGTGGCCGCCTGACTGTTTGCATATGTTCGCTCGCTAACTGGATGGCTGGTTGACTGGCTGGCTTTTGCTGGAGAGCTCAACTTCTATGTGGAGAACTTTTGCCTTTCAGTTTTTCGAGTTTTGTCGACGACGTCGCGTTGTGTTTACGACGTTTGCCTTTCTTGTTTCTTCATTGTCGTTGCGGTCTCAATCTGGAGCGTGTGTGCGTGTTTAATTTGTGCTGAGAATTTTCCACGAAGAAAATCCATCAAAAGCCACAAAAAGTAATTCAAGTTAAGATTTTCATTACAAAAGTATAAATTTCCACGCATTTAAAAATATTTGAGTGTATTTGTGGAGCATTGAAAATTGTTTAAGTAATGAAATCGAACAAAGTATCTCACAGATGTGTGATGTAGACGACGACGACGTGAATTCCTCCTCAAAGAGTTGATTAGTTGTATTTTTTCGTTTTTAACTATGTCTCGAATTTGGAAGTGATTGATATACGTGCATGTGCGGAGCGATGTGTGTGAAGTTAAATAAAGTTGAATGACGATTATTTAAATTTTCATCTAGCGATTGACCGCAACCTTCAATAAAAAACCAGTCAGTCAGTCGAAAGTCTTCTGGCCGGTGGTGCAGATATGGTAACAAAATGTGAAAAAAACAATATATTATTGAAAATGTTTGCCCAAAAGTCGATCAACATACAAATACAGTAGCTTGACGATTTGTATACCAAGGAAAAGTAACAAAAAAAAATCAGAATGAGACAATTACGCACTAACATCAAAGAAAATTGCTTTAATTTCCACATAGCCCCTCCTTTGTCGACGTGCCATCATCTTCTTCAATCGCTGCTGCGCTGCTTTTCCGGTTGTAAGGTGCTATAAATGTGGGCAACGTCATTTCCACTGGGCGAATGCGAGTACATATGTATAAATATCTATATATGCTGGAAGGTCGAAAAAGCAAGCAAGCGGCGGACGGACCTACACTTGAATGAGTCACACTCGTCAGTATGAGGAAAAAATGCAGTCGGCTATGGCATTGAGCGTGCGTTCTTTTTTATAAACAAATGCATTTAGCATTTTCTCCGAAGACCACATAAACTATTCTAATTCCGCCGAAATCATTACACATTGAGGGAGTCATTAATTACGTTGATTATTAACGCAATGTTTATAAAAAAATGTGTGAGCGCATTAAATGACACATTTATTTATTTTATTGCCCATTTGGCATTTGGTTTGGCAAGTGTGCGCCCACCACCCAACCACCACTCATTTAGCATTCGGTTTATTAGTCTTTTGTTTTGTTTTTTTTTTTTTTCTTTTTGCTATTTTCGCTCGCTGGCTCTTCTGGTTGTGCCAAATCAATTGACGGCGATGTCAACGTTTATCATCCGTAAACGCTTCCTCCAAACCGAATTTCCTGCCTTTCATTTCTTTACGTTCTCCTG
>NW_023472757.1:0-3994 GCF_013731165.1 Rhagoletis pomonella
AAATTTAAAACGAGTTGGGTTGGTGCTCTTTTATATGCGTTTTTTTTAAATTTATCACGGTTTTTTTTTTTTAATTTTAACATTTTTTCCCCTCAGTGTACACTCCAAAAAATACTCGAAATAAAAATTATTTCAATCTACCTGCTTATAAAACGGAAGCTTGTATTACAAAGGATTAACATGCTTTAATGAATTACCAAATGTTATTAAATCTAGCAATATGAACGAATTTAATCAAAATTTGTATAATTATTGTAGGATCCTTCCTATTTAGTGTTACATGGCCAATCATGGGCGTCGCTACCTAGGGGCAGGGTGTCGAGCCCTTACCCCCGCCCCCCTCTAACCTTTCAAGTTTACCTTCTATGTGGGTATGCGATACTAAGAAAGGGCAACTGAAAGCAAGATTCTTTACCCGGTGGCAAAATTTGCCTTACAATTGCACTTAGCTCTGCCGTGTACAACTTGTACAATTGAAAGGTCGTTTAAGGTACTAAGAAGGGTAAAAACTCGGCTGCGCCCCACAATAAGCGAAACTCGACTTAACGGTAATCATCTGCATGTATAATTGCTCAGTCATACGACTTAGTTAGGGCGATCTGTAGCAGCCACAGAATTGAGCAATTAGATCAAACTAAAGCTGCAGTTGCAGTTGACCGTGTTTGTCACAAAAGTAAAACAGTGGCAGAAAATTCGATAGTGGGCAATATAGTCTATTGAAAAATATTAACCAGTTTTCCGTGGAACTGAGATTCGCAAAAGGTTCATATCACTAGCATATCACTGACAAATTTAAAGGACCCTGAATGACGGTACAGTTCAAAGCTTAAAAAAAATTTGATGTGATTTTTAAATGAACTATCCAAATTAGCTGGTATACATTAGGCTGGGTCGATTTTCTATGGGGGAAAATAAAAGGCATTTGACGGTATTGTAATAGTAATTTTATGTCGTCTTAGGTCTGAGCCAATAATTCTTGGCCACGAAAGATTAATTTTTTAAAACTTATCTTTAGTTTCAAAGAGTATGAATTTTGAAAATGAAACTTTGGCTCGTAACATCTATGGAATGCGTTATAAACAGGACGATATATCAAATTAGAGGTGATCAAATTTAGTATCTCACGTTCTTATCGACCCCTTTGCGCAAAATTATCGTATGTTACATTCGGACATGTGCTGCAAATAGTACGATTTGAAATCGATGCAATTTTCAAAGTTTATTTTGGAGAATTCATAGCAAAACGGAAAAAATTTGCCTCTAAATCAAAGAATATGACGTCCTTTTGTGTTTCTATCAGTTTTTATTTGAAATATTTATTACTCGCATTAATTATATTAAAAAGCATTTTGCAAATCGCATCGATTTCAAATGGTACGATTTGCAGTACATTCCCGATTTTTTACGAAATTCACTTTTTGATGCAACTTTGTTTTACAACCCATAACGCATCACGCATATTACGGCTTACATCCCAATAGCTACCCCAAAGAATGACTGTAAATTTTATCGTATGTGACAATGATTTTTTTCTTGTGGGCGAAATTATCATATGTGCTAAGTAATTAGAATGTAGAGACCTTTCTGCAAAAAAATCTTGCTTTTAGTTGTATTTCTCAATTATCTCAGCAAATCTAAACTTTGGTGTTGATAGTGCTAGCCAAAGAAGAGAAAAATACAAAAAACAACACTTTCCTGTAAAATCTGGTTTTTTAACATACGATAATTTTACGCAAAGGGGTCGATATAAAATTTTTCAATAAGACTACAGGTTTTTAAGATATTAAGATAAAACTTACAAAAACGACAATTTTCCCTTATGAATTTTCAATTCTTCATTACTTCAGCAACCAAGAGAAAAATGTAAAAAAGTGAGACGAGATTTATTTCAAACGTTTTTGTGTTTTCGGACTTGATCACGCCCATTTGGTCAGTTTTCTAAATCGTGGCGAATGAAGTCAAACATGTATTGTCCAAGATTAGGAATCGGTTGAGTAGTTAGTAGTTTCAAGCACATAAGTATATACATACATAAACAAAATACAATTAGGGTGAGAAACGCCCATTTTAAGTCCATTTATGCAGTCTTGAAACTTTGAGCGGAATGGTTTCTTAGTCACCGAAGCAGCACAATATTCGCAGTTTGTAAATTTGCCGTTATATGAAAGTAGGGGGGCGGCAAAAAGTGTTTAGATATAAATATTTTAGTTAATTCCATTATGTGAAAAAGTGACTATAGGTAAATGCATTATTCTTTAAAATATCCTGTGAAATCCGAATTATGGTGGTCCAAAAATGCATGTGATAAAGTATGTCGGAATTTTTATGCTCCTTCCCCCTAGGATTGTTCTATACCGAAAAAACATATACCTTTTTATACCCGAGCGCACTTGTGCACAAGGGTATTATAACTTTGTTCACATAACGGTTGTTTGTAACAGGCAAAACGAATCGAGATAGATACATAAATAATCAGAATGAAAAGAGAAATCGATTAAGCGGTGACTGTCTGTCCGTCCGTCCGTCCGTCCGTCTGTCCGTCCGTCCTTGCACACGATAACTCGAGTAAAAATTAAGATATCTTATCGAAACTTGGTACATTTCCTTCATTCGGGCGTAGGACGGATGGTATTGAAAATGGGCAAAATCGGACAATAACCACGCCTACCTCCCATATAACGGTAATTTTCAGAAATACAAAAACTGCGATATTTTAGTAACTACTGAAGATAATTCACTCAAAATTGATATTTACATTAAATTTTAGACGATAAATAAGAATATTGAAATTTTTTGGAAAATGGGCGTAGCCACGCCCACTTATAGTTACAAGTGTATATCTTGGTAACCGCTGCACCAATTTCTTCGAAACTTGGCACAGTTGTTGGCCCTGTTACAGCATACCAAATGGCCGAAAATTTTTAACATCCCATATAACGGTAATTTCGATAAATACGAAATCCTCGATAAATCAGTAAATATTAAAGCTAATTTATTCAAAATTTGATGGTTGCAACAATTCTTTACCAGGAAATACGCTTATTATAAAATTTTGGAAAATGGTCATGACACCGCCCACTTATGATCATATATATGTATCTCGCTAACCGTTCTAGCAATTTGTACCAAACTCGGTATGGTTATTGTGCTCGCCACATAAAAGCAAACCATTGAAAATTGTTGAAATCGGACTAAAATTACGGCCGCTTTTGATATAACGGTAAATTTCAGAAATGCTTGAAATTTCAATTGTTTAAGCGACTTATGCATTTCCCGCATAAACAAAGAACAGCGAACACACACATGTACTTGTATTGCACTCCCGCCCGAACCCAAGTGCAGCGAATAAACACACGCACTTGTGTTTATAAATAATTCGCTCGTTCTTCATTGGGTATGCATTTTTTTAATGCACTTCTCAACTACCGCAGAACAAAACCTACTAAAGTAGTTAATTGCTGGCACTCCAAATCATGCTCAACAATCTCGCTTGATGCATCACCACTCCTCCGGAGTGGTTTTAAACAGCAAAAGCCAAAGCGCTACAAGCTGTTGGGGCTCTGTATGACTTTCAGCATACAGAGGTTGTACAAGAGTTACCATTGGCCGCAGCGCCTACCCAATTTTTGAACTTAAATAAATAACCGGTGCTCAACACTCCGCTTGACGCACACCCCCAAAAACTCTTACAGAGTTTAAGCGGCAAAGCCACAGCGCTACAAGCCGTAGGGACTCTGCATGACTTACAACCATGCAGAGGTGGTAACTGATGGTTATCATTTGCTCCGACGCCTACCCAAAACATTTTTGCTTTAATACATTTTTATGCAAATAAATTCATCCTGGTCCTGCCCTCACACTGAGTTATTCATGGTCCTTCGAGCCGGATACTCGCGGCTTATTTTACATCCACTAGACGACAAGTCGTCTAGGGGGGGCCAGGATGTTTAACCCTCCGATGAGTGACAGTGCCGATGACGTTAGATTCGTGAGA
>NW_023472758.1:0-3994 GCF_013731165.1 Rhagoletis pomonella
TTTTCTTAATTACCATTGCCTTTAACTGGTAAAATACTAAAAAAAAACAGTTGTTTGCCTCTACTAACATTTTTTTTTTGTTTTTTTTTTGAGTTGTGACAATTTTTGAGTGTACTATAGAACTGCTGAGTACTATAGAAAAAAATTTCAGTGCCTCTTCGGGTAGTCGAGGCTTGACGGTCCCGGTCTGCCCTCACTGCGGAAAGTTTTACTCTCGAGTATCCAACATGCAACGACATTTGGAAAGTGCGTGTGGGGCTGGCGAAGTGAAGCGTTTTACTTGCAGGATTTGTTCGAATAGATACGCCCGGAAGGATAGTTTGTCCAGACATTTGCGTAACGTCCATGCCAGATTTTAGGCCCAATGAAAGTTTAGTCAAGGCTTAGCAGGTATGTAAGAAAATTCGAAATTGTCGCCGACCACATTCTTACATTCGTAATTGTTTGCCGTTTCTGTCTGAGAAAAGTGTGTCCTAGTCGTTTAATGTCTTACAACCACGGCTGACAAAAATTAGCAGACTAAATCTGGTTTTGAGCGCTTAAAAATGTAAGCTCGAAAAAAAAAACATTGAATATGCGTTTAAATATTTATGTTCGAAAATATTTTTTGGTTCATTACAAGGCGAATTCATAATAGGCGTGTTTTATTTGACCAAAAAAACTTTAAGTTATTACTTTATTTTGTATTGAAGACTTACCCAACATAATTATATTGGCTTATGAAAAGCTATATTGGCTTGTGTATTAAGCTAGAGGTATTGCCATTCACCATCAGGAAGTTTTCTGCTTCAGCCAATCAGAAAGAGGCAAAACCATGATACAAAAAAGAAGGTTTCATTGTCACTTTTCGGGCGCCATATTAACTACATGACAATTAGGCAGATTGGGACATTTCATGCTAATCCTCAAAAATACTTTTTTTTTTTTTGTAAAAAAACTAACGGTAGCCCAAGTAAGTCTTTATTTCCGGAGCTTCGTAATATCGTAGAATTGTCTCTATTATAGTTAAGGACGATGATATTCCTAGAGATTTTCTCGCATTAATTTTTATTAAGATATACGCAAATGCATTCCGACCCAGCTGAAGATTATGACAAAAGCTGAAAGATTACGTACAACCGAAAAGATTTATGCATAACATTCTGTAACCCATTAGCAACAATTGTCGACATTCATAACACACATCGGAAAGTTGCGATGGCGATCCGAAAATTGTTGCTAAGAGTTTCGCGAACCAACTTATTTTGCATATAAAACTTACTGTAAAATATGACGAAAAAATATTTAAAAATATTATAAAGACATGTACATTAGGGTGGTCAAAAATAAAGTAAAGTCGGAATTTTAAAACTCTCACCCACTACGATTGATTGTTCTATACCGAAAAAATATACATCAATTTTTTCAAATTTGAAATCAAGAAACTAAAACTTGAGCTGCTTCTTTTCTGAGTGCAAAAGCACGAAATACATACATGTATCTGTAAGGGGACGGATGCAAAGCTTCAGCAAAGAAATTAAGAAAATTACAACATAAAAATAATAATTGTATAAAAACTCGATTTTATTTTATTTCCCATCTCTGCACATCGATATTCTACAAAAGTAATTTTTACGCTTGAGAAAAACGTTGAAATTTGATTATCGATCACATCAACTTGCCTGTTTTTTTACGCTTGCATTGAGTCCCAAATATTAAAAAAAAAAAATTTCCCTTCTCAAAAAATTCCAATGTGACAAAGCTATGCTTAATGTTTACATTTTGAGAAATGTCAAAAATCTGCTTTACATTCAAAAAATAGTAGTAATGAAACCTTGCTTTGATACTAGAACGTTCAAAAATTTAAAATCCCAAAAATATTACAAATGTAAAAAATTTCAATAAACCTCAAAATGGTATGCATATCTGCGCTTGCCATAAAAGAGGAGGTCAATGCGATAATTGGCTATTTCCCATTATGCCCTAATGCCCGCCAGTGATAAACAGTGCACGCGAACTAAGCACTTTTTTAAATCTCTAAGTAAACCGTAGGCGCTAATAAAATGAAACAGACATTCGCACAAAAAATGAATATTTTAATAAATTTTTATTTGCAGACAAACAACTGTCAAATTAGGAACATAACAAATATACTAATTTCGTTTTATTTGACGAAGCTTTAGCTATTAGCTTGTGTTGGTGTTGAATAAAACATGCCTATTATGTATGGCGACTGATAGCCAATGGGCAACCATATACTAAAATTTGCATTACGTATGGCAACTGGCTACTGACTGTCGGCTACACTGAGGGAAACAAATTTTAGAATAAAAAACAAAACGTGCTAAATTAAAAAAAAAATACTCATATGAAAGAGCACCAACCCAACTCGTTTCAAATTTGAGTATATACGTTATAAAATATGTGGTTGTGAAGTGCACAGATGCTTCTTCGTAATTAAGAAGAAAAAAAATTTTATTTTATGTTCCGCCGTCTGATGGTAATTGAGAACCCGGACCGGACCGGACCGGACCGGACCGGACCCTCTTGGCAGCAACCAATTGTATCAAGCGTCTTTGTACACTCTACTTTCTTAATTACATATGAAAAAGCATCCGAGACATGCAAAACGCGCCATCCGTGTAGTGAAAAATGCTTCTAGTGTATGTACATATAATGGAAAAATACATTTTTTTATTACATTTCACTTGATTTAAATACGAGCATTTTTAAATGGTAATCAAATAAAAAATTTTAATTTTTACAACGCGTTTTTTTTCTCTGTGTAATAAGCCTAGTAGCGCAATTTTCTGTTTCCCGCTTATGACGATTTTGTTATTTGTTTACATAAATTGACATGACAAAAAGGTAAATTCGTGACGAAAATATAAATTAGGACTCAACATTTTAGGAGGGTTTTTGGATATTTTTTTCTTTGTTTTTTTAATATTTCATATTTTTGTATGAAAGTAAAGCTCATTTTCTAACAAAAACCATATGAATCCAAATTGCAAAAACTGAAAATTCTGCAAAGTTTTTAATTAGAAACTTTAGAAAAAATTTTGAACCCCTACCTCTGTTGTCTTTTGTACAAGTAAGCAAATCAAACAGGCGAGTTTGGCGTCCGCGGTAGCTGAGTGGTGAAAGATGTGTTTACAAGGCAGTTGCTGCCAGGTTCGATCCTTGTTTTTAGCGATTGCGAAGTTTTTTTTTTGTTTTTGTTATTTATTTTATTTTACTTTTTTTTTATTTGATTTATATATTTAATTTTACTTTTTTTTTGTTTTTATTATTTATTTTATTTTACTTTTTTATTTAATTTATAAATTTAATTTTACTTTATTTTATATCACATTTTTATTTTACTATTAGTTAATTTAAATTTTTAGTGTTGATTTTTATTAAAAAGTCAACAACAACTAACTGAAAGCAACGTTAAAAAATATAGAACTTATAAAAAAATAAGTAAATACGAAATAAATGAAAATTCTACTGGCCGTGGGGCTCGAACCCACGACCTTACGGCTCGTTAATCCGCGATACTGCCGTCCGTCAGGGCAAAATTATTATGCGCATTTGTGTGCTAGTTTATCTGCATAACCGTGGCCCGTCTGTCTCGATTTTTAGACGTATTTTATATTAATCGCCGTCAGAGACGGATGATCTTTGTAAAAGAAACTTTCAAATGAAGTAAGGTTTTTTTTAAAGGGTTAAAAAGGTTTTCATAATTTGAAAATATGAAAGAAATATTGAGCTGTTAATGTCACTTTCTCACCTCAAATTGTCGGCAGTTCTATTTATTTCGGTCACGCATTTTGAAGGAGTTGAAAATGTAGTAATTTTTGACTACTTTTACAGCAGTAATACCGCTTTTGTTACGTGCCTCGCACAGGTCCTATATGTAGATATGTTCCGGCAGCTCACACTCTGGCTCGACTAGACTTGATCATATAGTAGAACTGTAAAATAAAAAAAAGCTTGAAATAATTTTTTAAATAGATATAATACCCACAAA
>NW_023472759.1:0-3994 GCF_013731165.1 Rhagoletis pomonella
TTTATTATTGTAACTGCCACCTCATTTCCCTGCTGAGCAATTTTTATTTGCTGCATTTTATTTTGTGGCAAAAAAGTTAAACAAAATAAATGGCAATAGCATCATAACTTAAGGCGTGCACGCATATGGCGCGACGTCGCCAGTCGTTGACAACTGTCGCAAGTAAGCGCACACTCACATATGTAAATATGAATGTGTGCAGATAAAGTGCTCCTGTGGGGCAGACAGCTAGAGAAGAGTGCAATTGTTTGCTCTAGAGCGAAATTGCTGTGCAACGCATGACTTTGGCGGAAAATTGTTGGAAGGAAAGAAAATTTAGTGAGGTATGTCATAAGAAGAGCAGAATTGACGAAAAATTTACAGGGCCATTCATACTAAAGTAGTACCATCTTTGTAAAGTGAGACTCTCTGAACATGATACTCTCCAAGTGCTATTTATAAGACTGAAGTAACTACTTTACACACTATGCTAGTAGGTATGCCCTAATAATACTAATCGATAACGCAACAGTGTAAAACGATAACAGTATCCAAAAATATATCGTATACAACAACGAGAATTATTTTATTCCATTTTGCCTTAATTTAGTTTTCATTTACTTTACTTTATTTTGATTTATTTTTCGTTACCTATTTATCAGCTTAACATTTGGCATTCTCCCGTTTTTTTTTACTTATTCACCAGCCTAGATAGTTGGCAGCCCTGTTTTAAAATATATTAAGATTAAATGCATCTTGACTCGTTCGTTAGTGCTTTCAAATAAAATTTTTTATAATTTGGTTTAATGTGGCAACCCTAATCAGTAAAAATTTTACTTGATTAATTTAATTATTTTAAATTTCTTGAGTAGGTGGTAACCCTACTAAAAATATGGAGGCGTAATGGTTTTTGCAAACCTCTTTCGCTTGGTTTTCATTTACAGTATATTCAATTCTATTCACTTGCATGACAGATTCCATTAACTTGTTTAGGATGTTGCCAACCCTATTCATGAATAAATCTGTATAAAAGCCCTTCTAGTTCAATACCAATATTACTTACTTATTTTTCATATTTTGTACTTTGAAGTAAATTATGTTTTTCATCCTCTACGCCAATATTTTTTATTTATATTCATTATGTGGAAAGCAGGGCTTGAGCATGTTCTTCTCTCATGGGCATATCTGAGGAAAAATCGGTCAGGTAGTTTTGCTTTTTACTTGTTTTTATTACAAAGTTCTATACAACTTTTTATGCTTTCTCACTGCGACACATCCTTTTTCAACGTTTCCTCAAGTTTTTCTTCTTTTCTTTCAAAACAACCACTTTTGGCGAGCTTGCTGGCATTTGTTTTCGGATTTACATATTAAGGCTGTGTGAAAGTGCTAAAATGTGATGATAACGTTTCATTTTTTAGCTGTTCAGTGTTCTGTTTTTTGTTTTGTTTTTTTTTGTGTCCTCAGACTCAAATATTTCTTTCACACCTTGAGCGCTGTTGTAAAGACAAACAAATCAGGCAAAATCCCGCACAATGAGTTTGTCAAGGCATTAACGTGTCTTTACATGGGATACCAGCATTCAAGCGACGTTGATGAGTAAGCGCTTAAGAAAAGGGGTAGCGCAATTGATGCCACTAAGAGCCCGGCATATCCCGTCAAGCCACCTCCACCTCCTTCTCCTTCTCCTTTTCCTACTTTATTCATCCGGTGAGTGCGCGCTCACCACTCTTCCTGCACGATGGGGTTATTTTCGTTTGTCAAACACGTTCAATAAAGATTTTCGCGTATAAATTGCTTTGCATTCATGCGTTTCAAAGCCGCCAGCCAAACAATAGCAACAACAATTGCTTGCAAGAAGACTATTGAATATTGCTGGTCGCATTGCCTGAGATGTACGTGTGCAAATTTGTATCGTCGCACGAAACACTTAAGCTTTTTAGAAGTACATACAGCGTGATTTTGGGAAGTGGGAGATTTGCGCTTAGCTGTTGTGGCAATCAAGCGTATACATACATACATATGTACACTTAAAGCTTGTTGTCTAGGGTTGATGCCCCGGCTGAGTGAGAGGACTTCCCTTGATTCCCTTGATGCCATCGACAAATAAGTTGTTACCGTTGATGAAGCGACGTTGGCAGCAAACGGAGTCACTTTAAAATGTACGCCACCTTTTTTTGTGCTTTTGGGCGTGGGAGTGAATGTGCTGGATAATGCGGATGCCATAGAAAGCTGCTGATTGCCTCACACCGACTCTCAATGCACTTACATACATACATACAGGGGCGCACCCAGGAATATATTTTGGGAGGGGTTTATACTTCTGAAATTTGCTTCAGATAATATGCTCTTTAAAATACATTTGTGCAAGCTTTATGTACAGTATGTAATAAAAAATAAACCTTTTAAAGTTTTATAAATTGCACTTTATTACATGAAATTAACAAGGAACTGAAACATTTTAAACCGACTCCAAAAAAGAGGGAGGTTATTAATTCGTCAAAATATTTTTTCTTTTTTTATGTATGCTACCGCATAACTTTGGACCAATTTCAATTTTTAATTTATTTTTTTTCGGAAAGATGGTACCTCATGGGTCGTCCCGTAATTTCGTTTAGATCCGATCATTGGATCATGAAAAAAATTAACGGTATTCCTAAATTTATATATCAGAATTGAAGTTGGTTGTGTTTTTTGCTTAAAAATTACTTGTTTAATAAAAAGTTCTATAAAAACAGGATGCGCTCAACTTTCAAAAGTAATAAAAAAAATTAAAAAAAGAGTTTTAATGCTAATTTTCCTCGATTTCTGTTCGCTACGCTAAATTTTCGTCGCAATAATTCTCTAAATGAAAAGCAGTGGGCCTAAAAGTATACTGAAGCGAAAAGTAATAGCTGTAATGTGTAACTAATCGGCTAAGTCTGGCATGTAACTAAATTTTGCGTGTTGTTAGGCGTTCCTGCTATTCTTTTGGAGATTTTTGGCGATCAAAATCAGCTGTAGCAAATGCTGGGAATCTTTCTGCTGGTTTTCGATGGAGATGGTGCTTTTTAAACTTTTAATAGCTCTCAAGAAAAGCAAAAAATTCATATATGTACATAAAATTACGCACAAGAAATTTCTTAAATTCTTTACCAAAATTTCTTAAATCAGTTTGCATTTCTCAAGAAAAATGCTCGTATATTGATTTCTTCAAGAAAATTTATAGCGAAAGGGAAGTTCTTTTTCAACAGAAATAATAAAAAATATTTCTTGTGATTTTTCTTGAGAGCTGGATTCTTAGCTTTAAGATATAGTTCGTATTTGAGGTTATTAGCTTTAGGGGGGGTTTGAACCCCATAACCCACCCCTTGTGTGCGCTAATACATACAAACGTTTGTACTTATTTACATCGGGCTGTGCCAATATGTAGCTTGCGAGTTCGCCTAATGTGTTTGCTGTGTTGTATGTATGTATATATGTAAATCTCCACTCCCTTGTCGCTACACCTCCCGCTGCTCCTATTGCTCAGAGTGTAAGTAAGCGTATCCTGTTTGGTGCATAGCTTGCCACGCAACACTTGGCGCTCGTTCTCTACAAAATGTAAATTTTCAGCTCAACTCAACTCATGTGGCTCAGTCGCGCTTGTTATTGTTTGTTTTATTTTCCTTTTTTATTTATGCGTTCTTTTTCGCCTTCGCTTTTCGCTGTGAGCACACTTCTATCCATTCGCCTCCTCTTAAAGTATATATTGACATTTTGATGAGCTGTTCGCTGCATTTGCCATTCATTTGACTTTTAAGTGTCTTCTTCGTTATTAGTATTTATCTTTATTGCTAAGCTGCTTCTAATGTTATTGCTATTTTGCTGCTGTAGTTGTTGTTGCGCATTGCTTTTATCAGAATTCTCAAATCTGCGTAACGCAGTTTTTATGGCACCCACATCATTGGCAACTCCTTTTCCTTTCCCTGTTTTTCCATGCCTTTCAACTACACACTGAGTGAATTTTAATTTAGTTGCCAAAGTTTGGCATTAAAAT
>NW_023472760.1:0-3994 GCF_013731165.1 Rhagoletis pomonella
CTGCTCCAAAAAACTTAAAAACTCCGGTTTTGGTTTATAAAGCCCCCTCCGAAAGTAAATTAACATACGTAAAATGTTGACTATTTTCAGCAGATGTTCGCATCCAAATTGACTCAAGCCCATTTTTGAAATTATGTAGCCGCCAAAGTTTTCCAGGCCATCGAACTCAATATCACTCAGCGCGGTCATGCGATCCAAAAAATTATTGGCTTCTTCCTGTTCTTGAAGCTACAACAGATATGTATACGGATGTTTGCAATATAATCTATATTTAAAGTAATAAAAGTAGACGATTTTCTACCTCGATATGTTCTGCTGGTGACAAGGGAACATCGTTTGTTTCTTTGAAGACATGATGTGTGAGTGTGAGTGTGAGTCCTCTAGGTTCAAAACTTACTAGAGCATCATTTGTTTTCTCCATATTGGCTTCTGAGCACAACATGTTTTCATTTCGACCTAAGACCCTGTTGGTTCAATTCCAAACAGATTTTCTTCACTTCTAAATAAATTCAAAGGAACATGTTTTTTTTTGTGTTGCTTATAAGAAAGTTTAACACACATACCCCTCCAAATACGTGAGATATTTTTCCAAATTCTCTTCCGTTTCTTCTGATTCACTACTGAAAATTATGAACATCAAAATTTGGTCACATTTGCGATTATCATGCTTACTTTTTACACTTTGGCACTGCACTTCGGCTTAATCGTACAGTCTTCTTGGCTAACGACATTTCATTCTTTGCAAAGTCACACTCCTTAACACCGCATGCCAGCAACCACTTCTCTCGAATGTGCAGAATAACGGGGAATTGGAAGAACCTTACCTTTGTACCTCTGCATAAATGTCTTGTATACGGGCATTGATTAAATAAACAGCTCATTTTTTCTTTTTATGTATTTTTTTTTTTTTGAATTCAAACAAATTTTAATGTAGAATATTTATTTTATTTAATGTTTTACATAAAAAAATATTTTTTTGTATCATGGGTGGTAGCACGGAATGTCATAATCTGCTTAATTGTCAGGTGGTTAATATGGCGACGAATAAGTGACAATGGAACTACCTTCTTTTTTGTATCATGGTACTGGCTTTTTATTTGACAGTTTTATTCGCGTTGGAAGTTGCTGCTCAAAAAATAATGTTGAACAGATTCGTTGAAAATCCGACATTTTCAAAATCAAAATCAAAAATCAAATTAAAATTAAATATACCAAAAACTTCTATTTATCCTCCAAAAATCAATGAATAGTTTCCTTCTGCTTAATCTAACGGGTTGAACTAATCATTAAAAGACATTATTTCGCACCAGCTTAAGGATAAGGCTCTTTACCTGAAATAGAAAAAAAAACAGCTTATCAGAAGAAGATCGTGCGAGAGAATTGGAAAACGGTTATCCACAGTTCAGCGAATGCAAGCTATGGCGAGACATAAACCTTATCAAGTTATCTATACATATAATAAAATTGTAACAGGTCGATGTCTGTACATTATAGATATTAAAGAAAAATTAATGTGGGGGGTCTTTATTAGAGCACCACAAGCCAAATCAACCATTTTTAGAATTTTTGTCTGTCTGTCTGTCTGTATGTTTGTTCGCGCATCACTCGAAAACGAATGCATGGATTTGAATGCAGTTTTCACCGCTGTATTGCTAGAGGTCTAACTTAAAATATAGGAGGAAACAAATTAGAGAGTTGCCACCTGTTTGAAAATTGGAGTTTAACTAACTTGATAAGAAAAAATTAATATTGCAATATGGGCGTCAAAAGAAAGAGGCTGAAGAAGGCTTAAAGCCAAAAATATCTTTTTAGAGTTGCCACCTGTTTGAAAATTTACATTTAATTTAATTTATAAGATAATTTGAATATTGCAATATGGGTATCAAACGGAAGGGGTTTAGGAAATTTTATTGCCGAAAATATTTTTAGGGAGGGCTGCCACCTGTTTGAAAAATTTTATTGTATTAAATTGATAAAATAAATGTAATCTATATCTACATCTATACATATAATAAAATTGTAACAGGTCGACGGCTGTACCTTATAGATATTAAAGAAAATTAATATGATGGGTTTTTATTAAAGCCAAATAAACAATTTTTAGAATTTTTGAATCTCTGTCTGTCTGTATATTTGTACTCGCAGATCTAACTTCCAATATAGAAGAAAAAATTAGAGAGTTGCCACCTGTGTTTAAAATTTCAATTTAGGTCAATTGATACGGTAAAGTGAATACTGCAATATGGCTGTCAAAAGAAAGAAATTTACAAAGGCTTACAGCTGAAAATATTTTTGTGGATGGTTGCCACCTATTTGAAAGCTTTAATTTAATTTAATTGATAGCATAAATTAAATATTGCAATATTGGCATCAAACTAAAGGGGCTAGGAAATTTTAATGCTGAAAATATTTTTAAGGGATTTGCCAACTGATTTAAAAATTGTATACATTAAAATTTGTAAAATAAATGAAATATTGCAATACGAATATTAAACTAAAAAGGATTAGGAAGCTTACTTTTGAAAATATTCTTGAAGCGGGTTGCCACTTATTTGAAAACTTTAATTCAGTTAAATTTATAATATAAACTAAGTGTTGCCATATGGGTATCAAACGAGAGTATTTGAGAATAATAAAATTGCAACAGGCCGATATCTGTACATAATAGATGTTAAAGAAAAATTAATAGGGGGTTTATTAGATCAACAGAAGCCAAATATAAAATTTTGGTATGTTTGTCTATATGTTTGTAAGCGTATCACGCAAAGCTAATGTTTGGAATTAAATGCAGTTTTCACCGATGTACATATTGCTAGAGCTCTAATTGAAAACATAGAATCCATTTTTTTTTTGTTTTAGCTTATCGTCGATCATTATTCCTAGGTATTTGAACGTATTAACTTTTTCCAGTGCATCGTTGTTATATTTAGAGTTAGCAATGGACCGTTCTCAAAATTTTGCCTTGATATAACCAAAAACTTAATTTTTTTTTATTTACTTGTGGAAGGTTTTTCGCTAAAAAATTACAACTTTTCGTTGTAGCTGCGAAAAAATGAAGAAATTTGAGACGTCACGTTTTACAATTTCATACAGTTCTCTTTACAATGTATTTCACTAAACTACTAAATAATGAAAATAAATATTCTGACCAAAAATTTACTCGGTATGTAGCTCGGGATATTCCTAAAATTCTTATACTTAGACTAAAACGTAAAAAACCAATATATCTCTAAAACCAATTAAGCTGGGGAACTGAAACTTAGCACTGATGCATATATTGCAAATGTATTGGGAAAGGGGGCGTGGCTCCTTCCTTCCATACAAACTGAACTTCTCATATAGCTTATCTCCGAAACGGCTTACGCTAACGTCCTGAAATTCTACACAGCTACAAATGTTATCAATACCGTAATTATGGCGAAAAGTGGTAATTATTGGAAAGGCTGGATCGATATACATTTATGTAAACGCGCAAGTATCATTCGATTGGGAACCATTTTCTCCTAGATTTCTAAATCCCATTGAACTATTGTAATTTTGTCTTTAATTTTCAGTAAGGTAAAATTTATGTGAAAATTGTGAAGAATTTTTTTAAATTTTTCACAAAGAATGGAGCTTTGCTTTTACGAGTTTCGCTATAAACTGTCTTATCCTATTTGCATAAAATGATAGCCGTTTTCGTTGTTCGGAATAAACTCAAAAAATACTGAATAGAGTTCCGTCAGATTGTCGGAGGTTATCTTACATACATATATGGCCCAATTACATGCTACTATAAAACTCGATAGGTGGTGCTGGAGTAGAGTTATTTATAAAAATCGTATTTATTAACCGAGTTCGTTCAAATTTTAAATGTGAGCTATGTACCTGTATGATGGAAAATTCTTTTGATAAAAATTTACCCGATTAGTGCCGCTGGAGTTAAGGTTGAAATTCATAACACGTATTAATTTTATGGTAAGCAATTGTTTTGCAGAAAATGAACCCAATGGAT
>NW_023472761.1:0-3993 GCF_013731165.1 Rhagoletis pomonella
GCAATGCAATGATGCTAGGCCATTTGCACCGGATCGCGAATAGCCCTCATATATTATTGCGCAGGTCAAGCCTTTTCCTTTGACACCTTATTTTTTTAAATTGAATGAACTATGCAAGTTTAATGTCATTAACAAAAAATGCCCTCGCGTATTATACTTACATAATTATTAAATAGGTGGCAACCCCACTCAAACAAAAATAAAAACTTATTGCACATGCAGAGACCATATCCTTTCAGTTGCTACCTCAGTTTTTAGTCCAACAAACGGTGAAGAACTTACAATTTTTAAAAAGTGGCAACCCCACTCAAACAGTAAAACATTATTGCACATGTAGAGGCTAAGTCTTTTCGTTTGACAGTGACGGTGCAGAATCGATGCCTACGCTTATTATGATTGAATATAGTAATTTTATTAAGAGGTGGCAACCCTATACAAAAAAAAACATCAGTGCTTTTCTAGAGGCCAATCCCATTCATTTGACGCCTCATCTTTTGTAATACAATGAAAGGTGCGGATCTTATAGTTTTTTAGACAGGTGGCAATGTATTAAAATTCTAAGTAAAAAGGTCACTCTCCTGTCGATACAGAGTATATTAGAGAAAATCTCTTCAAAATCCGTTCAGTAGTTTTCGAGATTACCGCGTACAAAGAATCTCGTCTTTCCTTTATACCAGTGATTTCCAAAGTGGTCTACGGTGACGTGAAAAAAATATGGGGGTCCATGAGTTGTAAATGGGGGTCCACGAAAATTTATCTGGTTTCGATGTAGAGAACCAAAAGGGTTGCTTGATAGCCTCTTTATTTAACTTTATTTTTTTTTGAGTGGTGTATAGTGTTCTTGAAGCACTGCTGCACTTACCGTCACTTTGTGTTTTCACGCGTGGGGAAACCTTTAAGGCCACCTGCAGACTAAAGAGAACCGGATGCTGGCACTTGTGTCTTTTCAATGCTACAGGATAGTACGCCACCATTACATTTGTTGAAGAGATTTTATAATTTTATATCGCTGAGACCAGACATTGTCGAATCTTCACTGATGGCTCCAAAACGGACTCTGGGTCAAGATCTGGGGTCTTTTTCGAGGTTAATGGAGATAAGCTTCACTTTTCTGTAGTCTGTAGGGGAATATGCTTCGGTCTTCCAGGCTGAGGTAATTGCAATACTCAAAGCCATGGACTACGTGGTGGAACACAGGTGGAGGGGAAGGAGTTTACGTGACTGCAGTGACAACCGAGCTGCACTTAAGGCATTGACCAGCCCTCTATTTAAGTACTTCCAAACTAATTCGGAAATGCAAGTCTCGACTAAAATATGATGGTGAACATAACGAGGTTGTTGTACTCTGGGTGCCAGGTCACTCTGGAGTACCTGGTTATGAGACATCTGATCATTTGGCCAGAGTGGGCTCAGACCAGGCATTCCTCGGTCCGCAACCAGTTTTAGCACTCCCACCTTTGGCAATCGAAGCCACCATCAGAAACTCAGAAATGACTGAGAGACATCGAGGGGATGCGGGTGGGCAAAACCTTCAATCTCACAAGGTCTATCTAAGTTTTTGCTCTCACTGAGCACACGACACTGCAGACAACTTGCTGGACTGCTGACTGGTTACTTCAAGTGGCACACACACCTGACTGTGATAAGCGTAAATGACAAGTCCATTTGCCCATCTTGCCTTGAAGAAGATGAGACGGTGGAACACTTTTTGTGCATCTTTCTTGCTTGTTACCGATTTTTTTTTTTAACTCGTTCTTTTCTCTCTTGTCAGTTTCTGAATTAAAAGTTTGGCGTAAAAAGCTTAGCCGTTTTGATGTTTTAAGTTTTGCGTTTTAAAAATGTGATAAATATTTTTCATCTGGCTTTAAAACTCGGTGCGATAAAAATAAAAATTATGCCATTAACACAAATAAACTATCTTACATATACCCCACGTGCAAAGTCAAGAGTGAGCCGAACATTTATTTATTTATTTATTATTAATCAACAACAAACAGGATGTTTACAGGCTATATGATAGTTAAATACAAAGACCTTATGACAAGAGGCTTACAAGTAGATTCTTAAAAGTAGACTTAGAGTATGAGAAATAAAACTCTAAGGAAGAAGAATACGCAAACTGTGCTAGCGTCCTCCTAAAAGAAGCATTCATCCCATAGACAGTTTTAGCTATACCCACAAAAAACAATTCATTACAGCGGAGAATGCGTGAGGGAACATTAAAATTAATTTTCATGAGCAGGTACGGACAATCTATTGATCCCGCACAGATATCAAAGACAAAACACATCGACAACATAGCACGCCTAGACTCTAAGGACATGAGGTTTATTAGTAAGCAACGAGAGCGATAGGACGGAATGGGATCTACAAAATTCATCGAGTGCAAAGCAAAGCGCACAAAAGCTCGCTGAACAGACTCTAATCTATTAACATGGACTGCATGAAACGGTCTCCAAACGAATACCGCGTATTCTAACCTGGACCGAACTAAGGACGAGTACAACAGTTTGAGAGTATAGGGATCAGAAAACGAAGAACAGTTTCGACGAATAAGGCCAACATAGCGAACGATTTAGAAACAATATAATTTATGTGAGTTGTGAAGTTGAGCTTGGAGTCAAAATAGACGCCCAGGTCTTTACATTCACTTATTATCTTTAGCGGCGAGTTTGAGATGCAGTAAGACGTTGGAACAATACTGAAAACTTTCGCATAAGAAGAATAGTGACATTTACTAATGTTGAGGAACAAACGATTACGCACACACCAACTATATAAGTTATCCAACTCACACTGGAGAATGGTTGAATCTTCTGAACATTTAATTTCATAATAAATCTTCAGGTCATCCGCGTATAGAAGATAATTACACTTCGAAAAACATGAGAAAATATCATTAATGAAAAGGACAAAAAGTAACGGGCCTAGGATACTACCCTGGGGAACACCAGAGGAAGCAACAAAAGAGTAAGACGATACATTATCGAGTCGAACGACACATTGTCTGTAATCTAAATAGGAAGTTATCCACTTTAGAAATTGGGAGTGAAAGCCTAGACGCTCAAGTTTAGCTATCAACATTGGGTGAGATACCCTATCAAAAGCCTTAGAAAAATCTGCGTAGATTGCATGCATTTGAAAACCCCTTTGAAAGGTATCCAGACAATCCTCCGTAAAGGCAGATAGATTAGTTAAGGTAGATCTGCCCGGAACAAAGCCATGTTGATTAGGACATATCATATGTTTGACGGCAAAGTATATTTTGTCCTAACTATGCACTCAAACAATTTAGAAACTGTGGTTAGCTTGGAAATTGGCCTATAATTCTCAATATCATTTTTATTGCCACTTTTAAGGATAGGCGTAATAAAAGTCAATTTTCAGTCATCAAGGAAGACTCCAGCAACAAGTGACATGTTGAAGATGTGCCATAGAGGCTTAATCAAGGCAGGACAACTTTTAATTAGAACGACCGATAAGCCATCAATATCTGTATTAGTGGATGGCTTAAGCTGATTAATGCCATGAATGACATCTTCGACAGTCAAATCTAATTTCCCGAAGTTGATGGAAGTATCTGAATTAAACAGGAGATCTTCAAAGCCACGAGCCAATGAAAAGCCATGATCAGCATTGCCTGAAATAAAATTCGAAGAAAAAAATTTGGCAAACAGATAAGCAGCATCAGAGATGGAATTAGCTGAAACCCCTTTAAGATGAACCGACGCAGGTATATTTGAGCAGTTTTTCTTAGCTTTTATGTAACTCCAAAAGGCCTTGGGGTTACATTTAATATTACTTTCTATATTACGAATATAATTTCGATGCAAAGACTTGTTGAGTTTGTTGAATTTACCACTGTAAGACACATACCGCTCACGAAAATTAACAACATTAGAATGCTTTTACTTTTTATAAAACTTATTCTTCAAGTTCCTTAGTGGTTTGAGTTCTCTAGAGAACCACGGCCGCTTCGAAGGTTTAGCACTT
>NW_023472762.1:0-3993 GCF_013731165.1 Rhagoletis pomonella
CATACATATGTATATATACATAAGGGCATAAATATGTATGTATGTACCAGAGCTGTGTAATGATTGAATCAATTGAGTGTGCATTCTCATTTTTTTCGTTTCAAAAATGTGATTGTTTGATTTAAAAAATTTAACAACCACTCTTGAGATTGGTTACAAATTGTAAACACAAAATATGTAGTGTGTTATGGAATGGTTGACACCCATTCACATAGAGAATGTGAATGCAAAAAAAAAACTCAATCATGTATGATTGGACGTTTATGGGAATGCAATCTGTCATTATCATTCAGTACTAATACTATTTGTTGTATCAGGGTTGAAATTTTTGTACTCAAAATGTGAAACCAGAAGATTGCCATCTCCCTTAAAATAAGTAAACAAATAAATATTTGGTGCTAAAATATTTTTCTAAGTGTTTGGCCGAACTTCTGCTCAAACTTGAGGCATGAGTTCTGATTTTATAAGAAGAGTTTTCAAGGCAGAAATATACTCGAAGGTTTGCCATTGCGTGCCGAAGGACGACTGCTATTTTGGGCTATGATCTGACCAGGTATTTAACCATGGTCCTATGGAGTGGAAGTACGCACATGTAATCACTCTGCTACGGCGGCCGCCGTAAGTACATGCTATACATATCGTCGTTTAAAGTACAAAACCGCGTATCAAGAAAATGCAAAACCGCGTAATTGCATAAATTATTTTCTAGAGAGTAAAGTCACCCATATTTCAAAATGGTTATCTTTTTTATAAAGCAAACGTATTCTGGCTAGTATATTTCAGGACGAATGGATAAGAATTGAGCCAAGAGTTTTTGTGAGCAAATCCAATTTTTGGCAGCCAATGTCAGTCACACGGTTTTGAAGAATGACGATAGGCGGTTTTGTACTTTAAACGACGATATATATGTACACATATTAGATTATTTATTCTCAAAATGCATGAAAACTATAGTATGCTTGCAAACAATTAATAACATTTTGTGATAAACAGTTTTACAAATGTATTTGCACTTCAAATTTGTATTTTAATAAAATATTAATTAAATAAATTATTATTGTAAATTATTATTTTAATAAATAGATATAAAGATATTTATACTTGGCAACTCTTGGACTTTTCTTCATTTGTAACAAATGACAGACGTAAACAAAATAAAAAAATAATTATATTTTTACAAATTTAAAGCAAACGGGCGTTCTTTACAAAAAAATGTAGTTAGGGATCGAATTGCGCATATTTTTTTTACAATATCAAGTGCCCACAAGAAGTGTTAAACCACTAAATAGCTTAAAAAACGCTTTCAAAAATCCGAAACGAGAGTGAAGTGCAGTGTTCAATTGTGATCGAAATTGCAGGCAAAATTTGTGCGTGTGTAATTAATGTTTTACTTATTTGAAGAAATGTTGCCCGTTGTTATTAAAAATAAGGAAACCAAGACCCCCGCTTTCCACTGGTGGTTACATAATACTTGAATAGCTCCTTAATTAACATGTGTTTGTTTTGAGCACGCACGGCCAGTTAAACAGGCATGTCTGAATCGATTTCCTTCATCATTCTTAGCAATTTGATGTGCATTTTTATTGTTATGTGTTGCAAACAGACATTTTCGGAACTAAATAGGTTCTAAAATCTCTGTACACAAGCGCACTTATTTTTAACAGTTTTCAGTTTATGTAATATTAATCAAAACAGCTTTTATTTATTTTATGTATTATGTGATTTCTGGAAGCGTCGAATACAAAAAAGGGCTGTGACTGGGTTTATGTAATTTGAAATTGTATTGATGATTACTAATAATAATAGAAAGGCGCTTACATATCGACACAACTAAAAATTTCATATATTTCAGTAAAGCCAATTAAAGATTTTTTGTTTCGTAATTTAGCAATAATGGCTGCGTTTCTTTATACATTCCGGATAATCCCATTTCACAGCCGGAATAAACAGAATGTTTTTGAAATATACGTTAACATATCATCAGGAACGTTCTAAAGAATAAGTAAACAAAAAAGTTTATTCCAAACGTTCAGAATGAATAAAGAAATTCAGCCAATATGTCTTGGAACGTAATTATATGCAGTCATACTGTAAGCTTTCAAATTATGTATTTTTCTAAACCTGAAATTTTGAATTGTGCCGATATTGCAGAGGACCAGCGACATATGTTAGGGCTACTCCTCCGATTGTGGCATGCGCCTTGGCGTTGTCGCACAAAGGGGAGGGACCTACAGTTTTACGCCGACTCCTGCCGGGGGCCGACCACTATTACAAAAAACATTTTCTTTTTTTTGTTGGCCGGAACTGGGCTCGGACGCTCACCCTGCGGAATGGTAGTGCGCACTTCTAACCACTACACCACAGCGATCGCTTAATTAATTTTAATCATTAATCGCGATTAGCTATTTATTCGTTAATTTTTAGTCATTCATAGACTAACATTTTGTCGACAATACTCGCATAAGATAGTCCCAAATTTTCACAAAAGAGAAAAGTGATTTTCTTCAAAACTTTTGAATGACGTCTTGACTGAACTTACTAATTCGGAATTTCTACTATTACTTATAGAGTAGGCTATTCATAAAGTCTGGGTAATGAAATAAAAATTTTTCTATTATAAGTTCCATAAATATAAGGAGACTTTTATTGTTTAATTTATTTTTTGCACATAAACTTGTATCTTGAACTTCTTTTTCCAAAAAGTGAGGATGTCAAAATTGCAATAGATATCGGATGTACGGTAATTTTCCAAAGAGATCTCCTAATAGATAAGTTCATGAAAATTATTCCAAACGAAAACTTAAAATTGATAAAAAAAAATAATAACTAAATTTAACTAATTTATATTAGAGGTTTGAAGTTTATCCCACTGTAAGTATGAAATCTTCAGCTATGTGTTTCCATTGTCACTTTTTCGTAGCCATATCAACAGCCTGACAATTAAGCAGATTGTGACGTTTCATGCTACCATACGCAATATTTTAAATCCTTCAAATTTTATTATTAACCTTTTGTTTGTTAAAAACATTTTCTTCTTAGATTCGAAACTTGATCAAGCAAAATTGCCTTTGTGTTTGACTAAGAGATGCTCAATAAGCTCAGAATTGTAGTTCTCATTTGCATACATAACAATAAATTATTAATTTTTGTTTCACACCAACTCCAATATTGAATAGTAAAATATATTTTAATCTTACCCAAATAAACAACGATTTAGTTCAATGGTCAATCACATATAGAGTATAGGGTGGTAATGTGTTAAAGTCTTAAAGTTTTTAAACGTAAAATTACAGCTAATACCTTTTTAAGCGTTTTGTAATTTAACCAAAACTCATTAGCATCCACTCAAGCAAGGAATTATTTACTTTTCAACATGCATTAGCAGAGTGCACTTCTCTTTTGTTTACAATTTGGTTGTCAAACACACTACATCGGATCTTTTGCCAGATTTACCAGAATTTTCCACCAGGGAGCTTCTGACAAAGAGATGACCTTACTTACTCTCTTATTTGTCCTCTCAGTTGCCAGAAAACCAAGTACGATTTCCGGTAAAATCTGGAAATTCTGGTAAAAAATGGTAATTTCGGACTCATGCGGGTTCACAACTAAATAATATTGGGAATACTTTTGAGGTGTTTGAAGAGGGTTGCGACCTGTTTGAAACTAAATTTATTTATAATAATCACATTTTGGCCTTGACACTTTTGCTAAGTTTTTGCCGAGCTTCTCCTCCGATTTGTAGCGTGCGCCTTTGCTGTCACACAAATGGGAGGGACCTACAAACTTACGCCGACGCCGAACGGCGATACAATTTTTATGATGAGCTATTTTTTTGATTAAAGACACTAAGATTTTTAAAATATTTTCAATAAAATTTTATCAACCTAAATGTAAAGCTTATGCGAAGTAACGGGTGATTTTTTAAGAGCTTGATAACTTTTTTTTTAAAAAAAACGCATAAAATTTGCAAAATCTCATCGGTTCTTTATTTGA
>NW_023472763.1:0-3992 GCF_013731165.1 Rhagoletis pomonella
AAAAAAACAGTATATCGAGCTATAGATTTTGCCAAAACAAATGGTGGTCATACCCAAAGCGTAAAGAGACTGCATCCGCTACTCTTCTACACTCTTCTAATTATGCTGCTGCTGCTGCTAGCACTGATACTGGCTCTGTCAACGTCGATGCTAATGCTGTTAAGGCCCGTTTACATACAACTTTGGCGTTGCGTTGGCGTTGGCGTCGCTTCGACAGCTGACTATGAATACATGTATTTATATGAAAGTCTCCATATAACCAAAGTTGGGCAACGCCAACGCCAACACAACGCAGAAAGATGGCCAACTCTCAACTTTTCGCGCGCGTCGTTCGTCAGCTGTTCTAAATAATCAAAATTATGTGATTTAATTTTAATTTTTAATCAAATGCGGGCAAGAAATATAGTTTTTAATGCAATTATTGATGTAAAAATTTTGATTTATCAGCCGCTAGTATGTTAATTTAGTGACCAAAGTATTCTGTGCTAAGCGTTCATTGTAGCAAGCACGGACGTTACGCGCGCCGCTGTCAAAGCGACGCCAGCGCCAACGCAACGCCAAAGTTGTATGTGGACGGGCCTTTATTATATCAGCTACTCATCTACCGGCAATAATGCTGCCCAACGATGCTGCTGCTAACATTTCAACTGCGACGCCAATTCCTAACGCCCCTGCCTCTCAATTTTCTTCGCCTACTTCGGTTATTGTTGACAACCCTCCTGCAGTTGTTGGTAACCAAATCGAATGGAAAAGAGTGCAAAATAAAAAAAAGAACAAACGAAGAAATAATAATAAAACCCAAATCAACCGAGAACGCGCTCCCAACAATGATAATGCTGAAGCAGGTACTAGCTCAAATCCGGATAGTGCTGAAAGCAACAATAATGCTGCAATTGCAAATACCAACATTAGACCCACCCCAAATAATGGTAAACAACATAATTTGCCTTTACTAGCGCAACCTTTAGTTGTTGGGTCGGCAATTCATGGTGATTTAAGTGCTGTTACGAAAAGGAAGTGGTTGCATATCTCGCCTTTCTCTGCTTCGGTTACATCCGAAAAATTAACATCGCACATTTCTCAACATACCGGGATAGACGAAAACTCTATCGTCTGTATTCCATTGGTAAAGGCTGGCGTGGATCCCAAATCTCTGCGTTATATTATCTTTAAGCTGGGTGTTGAAGCCAGCTCACTTCAAAAGCTATTGGTGCCAGAGCTATGGCCTACAAATATAGCTGTGCGGCCATTTAAATTTCGGTCAAAAAACGACGAGGTCCAACCGATGTCCAACGGCAATCGGTTGGGCCCGGTGGAACAATCAGTGGCCTAAAAATTTACATGCAAAACATGGCTGGTGTTAGAACAAAATCCCAGCTCTTGCGGCTATTCAGTTCACATCAGGATTATGATGTCTTCGTTATCATTGACACGTGGTTAAATGAGAACTTTAATAGCGAGGAGTTCTTCGACCCCAAGCTTTATAATGTCTTCCGCAAGGATAGAAATGCCAACCTCACTGGATGTGCTAGAGGAGGTGGAGTTCTCATCGCAGTGCACTGCAAACATCACGCTTCTGAGGTTGCACTTAATAATAATGATGCGCTGCTTGATCAACTTTGTGTTCTTATCCGAGGCACCTCAGACTCAATTTTTCTTTGTACTTCGTATATTCCGCCCAACAGTAGCCATGACCTATATACAGCGCATGTCGACAACATCGTTGCCATTGGCTCTGAACAAATTAGGAGGCGACCATCTTTGCGTGCTAGGCGATTTCAACCTTCCTAACATAAATTGGTCTCGGAATACTTCCAGTTCTTCATTAATAGCGAGTGATGTTACTAGCCTGAATTAAATATATTTAATAGATAGCTTTTTTAGCATTGATTTAGGGCAAATTAATTGTTACCCAAATCTACTTGGTCGCACCTTAGATTTAGTATTTTTAAGTAATAATTTAAACTACACATTGCTAAAATGCGATTCACCTGTGACGAAGTCTGACATGCATCATATTCCGTTAGTCATAACTTTTGAATTTTATAAATTTGCCAAAGTTAGAAACGATACATCATATCTTTCTTTTAATTTTAAGCGTTGCAACTTTTTTGACTTGAACAATCTATTTCTAGAAATTAACTGGGATAGCTTGTTTTACAACTTAGACACTAACAGTTCTTTCGAGAAATTTAGAACAACTGTTGTGGATATTTGTAAACAGTCTATTCCTTTGGTTTCAAAAAAGAAGTACAAAGTTCCCTGGCATAATGCAGCCCTGATGAAAATTCGAAATCTGAGGAATAAGTTTTTCCGCAAGTTTAAAAATAGTAAAAATATGGTGTTCTTCGAACAGTATAAAGAGTTTGAAAAGAAGTTCGCTTGTCTAGATAAATTTTTGCACAGAAATTACATTTTAAGTTTTGAAGAAAACTTAAAAACAAATCCAAAATCGTTTTGGAATTTTGTTAAGTCAAAAAAGTCTGTGTCGAATATTCCGTCCTCTCTCTTCCTTGGCGACAAAGCTGTTGATTCTCCTGCTGATGCGGCAAATCTGTTCGCTGAGTTTTTCATGGCCAACTTCGCGTCTGACTCTGATAACGGTGAAGACATTCGTTTCAACATACAACCATCAATTGATTTTGGAAATCTTGAACTTTCTTCCGAAGATATCGTTAGTGGCATCTCTCGACTTAAACAGTCATCAAATACCGATGTTGATGGTCTGTCTGCAATTTTGCTTAAGCAGTGCGAAGCTCTTGTTTATCCTCTCTTATTAATATTTAATAGTTCCCTGTCCTCGGGCACTTTCATTGATCCGTGGAAAGTGGCTTTTGTTACACCTATTTTCAAGAGTGGCAATAAAAATGACATTAGCAATTACAGACCCATTTCAAAACTTTCCGCCACGTCAAAGCTTTTTGAATGCATCATCCAGGAAAAATTAATATTTTTCGTTAAGAATATGGTATGCCCAGAGCAACATGGCTTTCTTCCGGGACGCTCAACTGTGACTAACCTAGCTATTTTTTCTGATGACTGCATCGCAGCTTTTCAGTCTGGATGTCAGGTTGACACAGTATATACGGACTTTTCTATAGCATTTGATCGGGTTTCCCATGTAGTCCTGGTCAATAAGCTTGCCTGTATGGGTTTCCACTCAGTGTTTCTAAACTGGATTGAATCGTACCTACGTAATTGCAGTTGTAGGGTCATTGTGGACAATGTCAGGTCTTCTCCTTTCGTTGCCTGCTCTGGTGTTCCACAGGGAAGCATCTTAGGTCCACTTTTCTTCTTATTGTTTATTAATGACATTCACTCCTGTTTTTCTACAGTAGAATTTTTACTATATGCGGATGATTTAAAAATTTATTCACCCATTTACAGTCACCATGACTCTGAACTGATGCAATTAGATTTGGATAATTTAAGTACATGGTGTAATAGCAATCGGTTAACTCTTAATTTAAAAAAATGTTTTCAGATTACTTCTTCAAAACGCGTTAACGTCATTGAAACCTCATACCATTTATCTAACTCGCCCCTTACAAGGGTTAGTGAAATAAAAGATCTGGGGGTAACTTTTGACTCCAAATTTACTTTCGCAAAACATATTAACCTTTGCATTTCGAAACCGTATGCCATGCTTGCTTTTGTTAGACGTCATAGCTCAGAGTTCACTGACCCTTATACGCTAAAGCTTTTATATACCGCGTTTGTGCGCTCTAAACTTGAGTACGCTTGTTTTATTTGGTCGCCTTATTATCAGTGCCATATTGCAAGAATCGAACGGATTCAGAAAGTATTTTTATATTTTGCTTTGCGCAGCTTACGCTTTTCTGAACCCATTCCGACTTATGAGTCTAGATGCCTATTGATCAACTTAAAGTCACTGCAGAACAGGAGAATAATTTTGTCGCTGTCGTTTATTTTTGACGTTTTTCGTGGTGCTACTGACTGCCCCATGCTCCTGGAGAGGATTTTCATAAATA
>NW_023472764.1:0-3992 GCF_013731165.1 Rhagoletis pomonella
ACCTCAAACTTGCACTTTGTTATACTAAAATTGAATGGGCTAGTAACTGAGTACTTAACTTTTTTCTAAAGAGTGTAAATTGCAATACTTGGATGGAATTTCGCAGAGTTTTCTTTAATTTTGCATAAGGTTTGGAACTCTGATTTTTGGGGTTTTGGTGTAAAATATATTCCTGGGTGCGCCCCTGGGTACATAGCTCACATTTAAAATTTGAACGAAATCGGTTAATAAATACGATTTTTATAAATAAATCTACTCCAGCACCACCTGGCGAGTTTTCTAGTAGCATGTAATTGGACCATATATGTATGTAAGATAACCTCCGGCAATCTGACGGAACTCTATTCAGTGTTTTTTGAGTTTATTCCGAACAACGAAAACGGCTATCATTTTATGCAAATAGGATGTTGATATGACAGTTTATAGCGAAACTCGTAAAAGCGAAGCTCCATTCTTTGTGAAAAATTAAAAAAAAAATTCTTCAAAATTTCCACATAAATTTTACCTTACTGAAAATTAGAGACACAGTTACAATAGTTCAATGGGATTTAGAAATGTAGGAGAAAATGGTTCCCAATCGAATGATACTTGCGCGTTTCTTCTTCTTCTTAATTGGCGCTGTAACCGCCTAAGCGATTTTGGCCGAGTCCAAAACAGCACGCCAGTCATTTCTCTTCTGTGCTAACTGACGCCAATTGAAAATGCCAAGTGAAGCCAAGTCCTTCTCCACCTGGTCTTTCCAACGCAGAGGAGGCCTTCCTCTTCCTCTGTTACCAGCATCGCGGCCCGCGTTGAATATTTTCAGAGCAGGAGCGTTTCTGTCCATCCGAACGACATGGCCAAGCCAGCGGAGCCGCTGAATTTTAATTCGCTGCACTATGTCTATATCGTTGTAAAGCTCATACAGCTCATCGTTAAATCGTCTGCGATATTCGCCATCACCAACGCGTAAAGGTCCGTAAATCTTTCGCAGAATCTTTCTCTCGAAAACTCCAAGAGCCGCCTCATCAGATGCTTTCATTGTCCATGCTTCCGCGCCATACACCAGCACAGGCATGATGAGTGACTTATAGAGTGTGATCTTTGTACGACGAGAGAGGACTTTACTTCTCAATTGCCAACTCAGCCCAAAGTAGCACTTGTTGGCAAGAGTGATTCTCCGTTGGATTTCAAGGCTGACATTATTATTGGTGTTAATGCTGGTTCCCAAATAAACGAAGTCGTCTACTTTTTCAAACTTGTAACTGTCAACAGTGACGTGGGTGCCAAGACGCGTATGCTCTGACTGTTTGTGTGATGACAGGAGATACTTCGTTTTATCCTCGTTCACCACCAGACCCATTCGCTTTGCTTCTATCCAATCCCGAGAAGGCAGAACAGACGTAGCCCTTGTTTTTACCGATAATATCGATGTGGCGGCATACGCCAGCAATTGTACGCTCTTATAAAGTATTGTGCCTGAGAGGTTCAGTTCTGCGGTTCTTATTATCTTCTCCAACATAAGATTAAAGAAATCACACGAAAGGGAGTCCCCTTGTCTGAAACCTCGTTTGGTATCAAACGGCTCGGAGAGGTCCTTCCCTATTCTGACGGAGCTGGTGGTATTGCTCAACTTCATTTTACACAGCCGTATTAGTTTCGCGGGGATACCAAATTCAGACATCGCGGCATAAAGGCAACTTCTCTTCGTGCTGTCGAAAGCGGCTTTGAAATCGACAAATAGATGGTGTGTGTCGATCCTATTCTCGCGGGTCTTTTCCAAGATTTGGCGTATTGTGAATACCTGATCTATGGTGGATTTTTCAAGCCTAAAGCCACACTGATAAGGTCCAATCAGCTCGTTGACGGTGGGCTTCAGTCTTTCGCATAATACGCTCGATAAGACCTTGTAACCTATGCTTAGAAGGCTAATTCCGCGGTAGTTGGCGCGTATGGCGGGGTCGCCTTTCTTGTGGATTGGGCAGAGCACACTTAAATTCCAGTCGTCGGGCATGCGTTCGTCTGACCATATTCTGCATACGAGCTGATGCATGCACCTAATCAGGTCCTCGCCGCCGTAGTTGAATAGCTCGGCTGGCAGGCCGTCAGCTCCAGCAGATTTGTTGTTTTTCAGCCGCGTAATCGCTATACGTACCTCGTCATAGTCAGGCGGTGGGACAGCTACTCCATCATCATCGACTGGGGACTCGGGTTCGTCTTCCTCACTGCTTTCAGCGCTGCTACCATTCAGTAGGTTATAAAAGTGTTCCCTCCACAATTTAAGTATATTCTGGACATCGGTCACTAGGTCGCCATTGTTGTTCTTACAGGAGTTCGCCCCGGTCTTGAAACCTTCCGTATGTCGCCTAACCCTCTGGTAGAATTTTCGGGCGTTCTTCCTGCCGGCCAGCATCTCAAGCTCTTCGCACTCACGTATTTCGGCCTCTCTCTTCTTATTGCGGCAAATACGTCTCGCTTCCTTCTTCAGTTCCCTATAACGGTCCCACATGGCTCGCGTTGCGCCCGTTCGCAGCGTGGCCCTGTAGGCGGCATCTTTTTTCTCTGCGGCTTCTTGACATTCCTCATCGTACCAGTTGTTCTTTCGGGCTCGCTGAAATCCAACCACTTCTTCGGCGGCGGTACTTAATGATCCGGAAATGTGGTTCCACTGCTCGCGTACGTCGGATTGTTGAAGAGTGCTCTCAGAGAGCAGGTGTGTGAGTCGAGTGGCGAATAAATTGGCCGTCTGTTGTGATTGCAGCTTTTCGACGTTAAGCTTTCCTTGCATTGTTGGGCGCACATTTTTTGCTGCACAGAGGCGGGTGCGTATCTTGGCTACAACAAGATAGTGGTCCGAGTCGATGTTTGGTCCTCGGAGTGTACGTACGTCCAAAACGCTTGAAGCATGCCTTCCGTCTATCACAACATGATCGATTTGGTTTCTCGTTTTTCGATCTGGAGACAGCCAGGTAGCTTGGTGGATGTTCTTATGCTGGAACCTTGTACTACATATTACCATATTTCGGGCCCCGGCGAAGTCGATCAGCCTCAGTCCGTTATCGGACGTTTCGTCGTGGAGGCTGAATTTTCCGACAGTGGCGCCAAAGATCCCTTCCTTGCCCACCTTGGCATTAAAATCGCCAAGCACGATTTTGACATCGTGTCGGGGGCAGCGCTCATATGTACGTTCCAAGCGCTCATAGAAGAGATCCTTGGACGCCTCATCCTTCTCTTCCGTCGGGGCATGGGCGCAGATGAGCGAGATGTTGAAGAATCTAGCTTTGATGCGGATTGTGGCTAGACGTTCGTCCACCGGGGTGAACGCCAGTACTCGGCGACGGAGTCTCTCTCCTACCACGAATACAACACCAAATTTGCGCTCCTTTACGTGGCAACTGTAGTAGACGTCGCAAGGCTTCACGCTTACTTTACCTTGCCCCGTCCATCGCATTTCTTGGATGGCGGTGATGTCAGCCTTTGTCTTCCCGAGGACATCAACCAGCCGGGCAGAGGCACCTTCCCCATTAAGGGTCCGGATATTCCAGGTGCATACCCTTAAATCATAGTCCTTTATACGTTTGCCGTGGCCGTCATCAGAAAAAGGGGGTCTCATCCGATGCTGTTTGTTTCTTTTCATTGGGCGGGGTTTTAACGTGGCGGGACCCAAACCCAGCGCACGCGAAGTTTTACGCCTTCTCACTTTAGCTCGCTCCCAAACGGGTGTTTGGTTGCTACCCAGAGGATACGTGGATATAAATATCCGGACGTTGTGAGCTGCGATTTGAACCGTACGCACAAGAATCGCTTCTGGCCACTCCCAGGTGAGTGGCAGTCAAAAGTTTTCCACTTCTGCGCACGGAACCATCCTCCCGTTTGCGCGTTTACGTAAGTGTATATCGAGCCAGTCTTTCCAATAATTACCACTTTTCGCCATAACTGCGGTATTGATAATATATGTAGCTGTGTAGAATTTCAGGACGTTAGCGTAAGCAGTTCCAGAGATAAGCTATATG
>NW_023472765.1:0-945 GCF_013731165.1 Rhagoletis pomonella
AAATACTTGAAAAAATTTCGGTATCCAATACTTTCTTTTCGGTACCCGATACCGATTCGGTTTATCAAACTTTCATCATAATGTGTATACAAATTTCAAATCTTTATAGGACAGCTTTTAGCCATAATGGAAGCTAAATAGTCAAGAGCATAAAAAAACAAGTAAAAAAGTTTAAGTTCGGGCGAAACCGAACTTTACATATTCCGCGCAGGTATCAAATATCGTCATTTCAGCTTTCTCTAAACTACATTTGCATGATAATCAGGACTGTTTTCCGGATTTCAAACGTTTTATATAATCCCTGTAGTCAAATGAACTAGTTGTAAAAATTTAAAAAAATTTTAAATTTGAGATTTGGATAAGAATAAAATAAATAAATAATTCAAGCAGTTATTAAATATCCTTAATTTTTGTCTATAGTTTGGCTTGTTGATTTATAATAGAGATTAATATATCGTGTATTTAAAAAAAGTCAATAATAATTGAAAATTATCAATAATAACAAAATAATGAAGTAATTAAAATTAATGAATTAATTAAAATTTTTTTAAGTAATTAATTATTAATCATGTGGTAATATTGGTATTTAAGGATTAAACGGTTATCCAAAAAAACATGATTATGAATATTAATCATTATTTAACAGGTCTGGTATAATTGAGTACGTACTCGCTTTAACGGTTTACAATATATCCAAATAAAAGTTATAATTGTGGGATTCACAACGGTGTCGTATTGTTGTATGTCGTAAACTTTAAAAGCTTAAATAAATGTTTAGAAAACCTGAAACAACAACCAACTATTTTTTAGCACTGCGAAAATTCATATGACATTGATGGTACCTTGCGAACTCCCCATACATATAGTATATTTTTTATGCGTTTAAAGTTGATGACACACAACAATACGACACTTACGACACCGTTGTGAATACCCCAAATATTT
>NW_023472765.1:1045-3992 GCF_013731165.1 Rhagoletis pomonella
TACCAAGTACAAAACGATTTATTCATGCTTTATTTTGTTTTATTTGATTTCGACAGTTTGATACAATAAAGTACACAAAATATTTGGGGTATTCACAACGGTGTCGCAAGTGTGTTGTGTGTCATCAACTTTAAACGCATAAAAAATATATATGGGGAGTTCGCAAGGTACCATCAATGTCATATGAATTTTCGCAGTGCTAAAAAATAGTTGGTTGTTGTTTCAGGTTTTCTTAACATTTATTTAAGCTTTTAAAGTTTACGACATACAACAATACGACACTTACGACACCGTTGTGAATCCCACAATTATAACTTTTATTTGGATATATTGTAAACCGTTAAAGCGAGTACGTACTCAATTATACCAGACCTGTTAAATAATGATTAATATTCATAAGCATGTTTTTTTGGATAACCGTTTAATCCTTAAATACCAATATTACCACATGATTAATAATTAATTACTTTAAAAATTTTTAATTAATTCATTAATTTTAATTACATCATTATTTTGTTATTATTGATAATTTTCAATTATTATTGACTTTTTTTAAATACACGATATATTAATCTCTATCATAAATCAACAAGCCAAACTATAGACAAAAATTAAGGATATTTAATAACTGCTTGAATTATTTATTTATTTTATTCTTATCCAAATCTCAAATTTTAAACGTTAATTATTACTTTTATAAATTAATGAATTTAATTTATTTTAATGATAATTTTTATTTTTATTTTAGTTCACTCAAAAATTAACTAAAGTATTCTTTTTACTTTTAACTAAAACGTTTTCTTTTGCTTATTCAATATTATTCAAAAAGATAAAAATATAGTATTTATTGTATATGAAACCTTTTGCTTTTAATAACATTTAATGAAAAATTCATTTAAATTTATGTTCGAAAGTTTGCTTTTAATTAATATCCAAAAAATTTAACATTAATTATTGGAAAGTCTAAGCTTGCTAAATAAAAATATGTAATATATTAAAGTGTACTTAATCAAAAGTTTTTTATTGTATATTCATGAATTCACTTTATTTTTTGACTCCCAAAGTAGTGGTATTGGTCCATAATTGGACTAGTATTTTTCTATCTATTTTGAACTAGTATGAGACTGACATATTCAGACCGAAATCTGACAATTGCCATCTCGTAGGACATCCCTATGTTAAAAATACCAGTTGATTGCACGAAAAAAAGATAGTTGGCTGACTAGTTGGGCATGCGGTTTATACTAGTTGTGAGGTAGTTTACAACTAGTTCATTTGACTACAGGGATTATATAAAACGTTTGAAATCCGGAAAACAGTCCTGATTATCATGCAAAGGTAGTTTAGATTAAGCTGAAATGACGATATTTGATACCTGCGCGGAATATGTAAAGTTCGGTTTCGCCCGAACTTAAACTTTTTTACTTGTTTTTTTATGCTCTTGACTATTTAGCTTCCATTATGGCTAAAAGCTGTCCTATAAAGATTTGAAATTTGTATACACATTATGATGAAAGTTTGATAAACCGAATCGGTATCGGGTACCGAAAAGAAAGTATTGGATACCGAAATTTTTTCAAGTATTTGATCCCGAAAACTCAGCACATCACTATGGTCTAGTAATACACGTTAACGCTAAGAAAATATGTAACTTTTATCAATTTTCTTAGCGTTAACTTCGAAATTACATAAGGATTTCTGATCTACTTAAGTAGTGTCTTAATGAATATTTTTAACTAACACTGTTGGTTTTTAAGTAAAAATTCAATTACAAATTAATTAATTTTTAACTTTTCTTGCAAACTGTTAAAGTTTCTAAAGTGTACATGCCACCAATAAAAAAAATCTCGGCGTGCTAGAAAAAAAGGCGCGAGTACTATGTGCTCATGAAATTTGATGTGTAAACATTTGGGATGTCAATCCCGGGATCCCTGTCTTTTTTAAGTCCCGAATATCCCGGGATTAGTCGATTTAAATCCCGGGATTGTTGGAAACAATTTTTTTGTTAGCCAATTCAATTTTTATCACAAATATCCCCTCTCAAGGGCAAAACAAGAATTATTTGCAACCCTTAATGCTATAATTTCTTTAAGATCGCATTTCCATCAAAAGAAGGAATAATTTTGCTTCGCTCAAAATGGAATAGGTAATGCACTTATATATTTATTTTTTACTTAAATGTGTTAACTTTTTTATTATTACTTAAATATACCGATAATATTTTAAATTGATCTCAAACAGTGATTTAAAAAATTTTATATAGTTACATAGGCAGTTACTGCTGTACCAAATACAGTCACTTACAAAAATATTTTGCATCGATTTTTTTGCAATATTCAAAATATTTTTCATGGTTTTTTTTGTTAATTAAAAAAAATATATAGCTCATTTTACAACAAAAATCATGTAAATCAAAATTTCACACTTTAGAGAAAGTTGGTTTAAGTTCACCAAATTATCATAAAAATATCAAACTTTTTAATCATAATTTTTACAAAAAATTCTATTATGCAGTTTTATAGCCCATTCAATTTAATACAATAACGAATATTTTGTGGCAAAAAAACTATAAAATGTCAACGGGATGTTTTAGCAACTTCAAAATTGCACATACATATATACTTTTTTAAATTAACAAAAAAAATACCATGAAAAATATTCTGAATATTGCAAAAAAATCTATGCAAAATATTTCTGTGAGTGACCGTATATGCATTTGTACTTGTAGTACAAAAACTATGTTATAAATTAATGAGGATATGTACATACATACATACATACATACATATATGTTTGTCAAATTTTATGTTTGTTTTTTGTTGATTGAAAATACTGATTTATCGCCTTAATAAATATGTAAATGAATTACAATAAATTGTACTTTTTTTTTGTTATATCAATCTGATTTAAAATACTATAATAGGATGATCACAGATGTGTTGCACTT